>NC_048574.1:84464905-84604905 GCF_013265735.2 Oncorhynchus mykiss
TGAGTAGAAATGACTAGGTATTAACAATGTTGAATCTCTTCCACATCTACAGACATTTGTCAATTGGTTATGTGGAGTAAAGAACTATGTCTGGATTGGTCTGACTGACTCTGTTTCTGAGGGGACCTGGAAATGGGTGGACTACACACCACTGACCACAAAGTAAGACATTAATGAATTCTGTGTCACTATGACATCACTGTCTGGAGTAGTATGTTCAAAATGGACAGCCTGATTCTCCTACAGGTATTGGAACAGTGGACAGCCTGATTCTGTGTGGTGTTTCTCCTACAGGTATTGGAACAGTGGACAGCCTGATTCTATGTGTTGTTTCTCCTACAGGTATTGGAACAGTGGACAGCCTGATTCTATGTGTTGTTTCTCCTACAGGTATTGGAACAGTAAAGAGCCTAATGGTGGAAGAGCAGAGAACTGTGTGTACTTCTACTCCTGGTCATCAGACACAGGAGCTTGGTGGGACTATGACTGTTCCTATCAATACAGATGGATCTGTGAGAAATAGGATTCATCCTCGGTACTCTCTGAACTGCTAAATAAGATTATGCTAAGTACTATATATCGTAATATATTTTCTACTTATTCAATTTACCTTGTCAACTACATACAATATATAACAAGACACATGTAGAATACATTATAATAAAACTATATGCAATAACAATACAATGACTTGATAAGAGAAGGACTGTTCGGTCTGTTGTTGAGGAAATTCACCACTAAGGAATTCACAGTCACAGAGGTTCACTGACTCAATACAATCCTAATGTTAATGTTTATTATTAATACTTTTTAGTTTTGTCTACTTGCTAAATATTTGTCTTAACTCTTCTCGAACTGCACTGTTGGTTAAGGGCATGTAAGTCAGCATTTCACGGTAAAGTCTACACTTGTTGTATTCGTGGCATGTGACAAATAAAGTTTGATATGATTTGAAGTCATATCAGCACGGTTGGTTCCTGCATGAGACTGACTGATACCACACCAGGCTTCTTACCTTGAAACTGAGATACTCCTTTTGGTTCCCAGAGCAATGTTCTAGGTGTACTGGGAAATTGTTTATACAGTGACAGTTTAGATTCCGCCCATGTACTGTACAGTCAATCAGTTACTCGCATGAATCCAACCAAGTTGGACATTAGAAAAACAGCATAATTCTAAACATACGAGTGGATAAACACAGATAAAATGTCACACTATTATATAATAGTTGATCTGACATGGAGTCTAGAAGGACTGTTCTCTCTACTGTATAATAGTTGATCTAACATGGAGTCTAGAAGGACTGTTCTCTACTGTATAATAGTTGATCTACCATGGAGTCTAGAAGGACTGTTCTCTACTGTATAGTAGTTGATCTGAGACGGAGTCTAGAAGGACTGTTCTCTACTGTATAATAGTTGATCTAATATGGAGTCTAGAAGGACTGTTCTCTCTACTGTATAGTAGTTGATCTAAGATGGAGTCTAGAAGGACTGTTCTCTCTACTGTATAATAGTTGATCTAATAGTTGAACTGCGGTTGAAAATTAGCCGGCTGGCTAAAACCGTCACTTTTACTGAAACGTTGATTAATGTGCACTGTCCCTGTAAAAATTAAATAAACTCAAACTCAAACATGGAGTCTAGAAGGACTGTTCTCTACTGTATAATATTTGATCTAACATGGAGTCTAGAAGGACTGTTCTCTCTGCTGTATCAAATCTCTGACCCTCTAAGACTCAAAATGTGAATGTACCATGTATCAGATTTCAGTTAAGACCCATGTGCAGACTGTGTAGAGGTAACAATGTTTATTGTAACAACAGGGGCAGGCAAACGACAGGTCAAGGCAGGCAGGGGCAGGCAGGGGTCGATAATCCAGAGTAGTGGGGCCAAGGTACAGGATGGCATGCAGGCCCAGGGTCAGGTCAAGCAGAGGTCGGTAATCCAGATTGGTGGCAAATGCACAGGACGGCAGGCAGGCTCAGGGTCAGGTCAGGCAGAGGTTGGTAATCCAGAGTGGGGGCAAAGGTACAGGACGGCAGGCAGGCCCAGGGTCAGGTCAGGCAGAGGTTGGTAATCCAGAGTAGTGGGGCCAAGGTACAGGACGGCAGGCAGGGTCAGGCAGAGTGGTCAGGCAGGCGGGCTCGGAGTCAGGACAGGAAGGGGTCAAAACCAGGAGGGCGAGAAAAGAGAGGCAGGAAAAAGCAGGCGCTGAGACACTAAACGCTGGTAGGCTTGATTGAACAAGACAAACTGGCACAGACAGAAAACACAGGTATAAATACCCAGGGGATAATTGGGGAAGATGGGCAACACCTGGAGGGGGGTGGAGACAAGCACAAGGACAGGTGAAACAGATAAGGGCATGACACTATATATATCTTACAAACACAAACACACCTGGAAAAGTAGCCACCCCCCCACCTGAGAATCTGTTTTTCAGCCATCTATTTCCTGTGTTTCAGGTTTGCAAAATCCATGTCACTTAAATCTCTCTGGATTAATGGTGATTTTAGTGATTACGATAGATAAATGGCTTGTTTTTCTTTCCTTACACCGTAGGTTCATGTACTTTGACGTGATGTGGTCAGATTAGCCGCTATATTACCATTTTTTGACCTTTAATACCTGAAAATGGGCCTTAACTTCTAATGGATAGGGGGCAGCATTTTCACATTTGGATGAAAAGCGTGCCCATAGTAAACTGCCTCCTACTCAGTCCCAAATGCTAATATATGCATATCATTAGTAGATCTGGATAGAGAACACTCTGACGTTTCTAAAACTGTTTGAATGATGTCTTTGAGTATAACCAAACTCATATGGCAGGCAAAAACCTGAGAAAAAAATCCAACCTGGAAGTGGGAAATCTGAGGTTTGTAGTTTTTCAACTCAGCCCCTATTGAATATACAGTGGGATATGGGTCATATTCACTTCCTAAGGCTTCCACTAGATGTCAACAGCCTTTAGAACCTTGTCTGATGCTTCTACTGTGAAGTGGGGCCGAATGAGCGGGGAATGAGTCAGAGGTCTGCCATCAGTCAGGAGCTGACCATGCACGTTCACATGAGAGGTAGTCCCCATTCCATTTGCTTTTCTGAAGACAAAGGAATTCTACGGTTGGGACATTAATGAACATTTATGATAAAAACATCCTAAAGATTGATTCTATACATCGTTTGATTTGTTTCTACGACCAGTAATATAACTTTTTTGAATTTTCATCTGACATTTCTGCAGTACTTGTCCGCACCTCGTGAGTTTCAATTTGTTTTCTAAACGCCCTAACAAAATGAGTTATTTGGACATAAATGATGGACTTTATGGAACAAATCAAGCATTTATTGTGGAACTGGGATTCCTGGGAGTGCATTCTGACGAAGATCATCAAAGTTAAGTGAATATTTATAATGCTATTTCTGATTTATGTTGACTCCAACATGGCGAATATCTTCTTGGGTTGTGAATGTCTCTGAGCGACAAACTCAGATTATTGCGTGGTTTGCTTTTTCCGTAAAAAAAATACAAATAATCTGACACAGCGGTTAAATTAATTGAGGATAGCGAGACGCTAGCGTCTCAACTGGCCAATTGCCAGGGGAAATGTAGAGCGCCAGATTCAATTAAAATCCTATAAAATTCAAACTTTCATTAAATCACACATGTAAGATACTCAATTAAAGCTACACTCGTTGTGAATCCAGCCAACATGTCAGATTGAAAAAATGCTTTTCGGCGAAAGCATAAGAAGCTATTATCTGATAGCCTGCAGCCATCTGCACCAGCAGTAAACAAAGGAGCTAGCATAGCAGGCACTACACAAAACGCTGAAATAAAATATAAAACATGCATTACCTTTGACGAGCTTCTTTTGTTGGCACTCCAATATGTCCCATAAACATCACAATTGGTCCTTTTGTACGATTAATTCCGTCCATATATATCGAAAATGTCCATTTATAAAGTCCGTTTGATCCAGAAAAAAACAGCTTACAAAAAACAAAACATTTCAAAAGTTGCCTATAAACTTTGCCAAAATATTTCAAACTACTTTTGTAATACAACGTGAGGTATTTTTAAATGTTAATAATCCATCAAATTGGAGACGGGGCCATCTGTATTCAATACATGAACGAAAAGAAAAAAAAACTCTGCTCTACACGTCTTGTGCAACTCACAAAAGGGTCCCCAGTTCCGAGTTGGCCTACTTCTTCATAGCACAAAAGAATAACCTTAACCATATTCCAAAAACTGGCGACATCGTGTGGAAGCGGTAGGAACTGAAAATAGGTTCCTATTAAATATCCAATGGCAAAGACAAAATAGTGAACAGAGAGGGGAAGAAAAAAAAATCTAAAAAGTTAGTACTCAGGGTTTTGCCTGCTACATAAGTTATGTTATACTCACACATAATTCAAACAGTTTTAGAAACCTCAGGGTGTGACCAGAATTTATCCCGTTGAGTCGAGGTCTTCGGTTGGTTGACGCACACACACACACACACACACACACACACACACACACACATTTTTCATTAATTACCCCCTGAGCCAGGCTTTGGAGGCTCATGTCTGTGAGTGTGTGTATGTGAGTGTGTGTATGTGAGTGTGTGTATGTGAGTGTGTGTGTGTGCGAGTGTGTGAGGTGTGAGTGTGTGTATGTGAGCGTGTGTGTATGTGAGTGCGTGTATGTGAGTGTGTGTATGTGAGTGTGTGTGTGTGAGTGTGTGTATGTGAGTGTGTGAGGTGTGAGTGTGTATGTGAGTGCGTGTATGTGAGTGTGTGTGTATGTGAGTGTGTGAGGTGTGAGCGTGTGTATGTGAGTGTGTGTGTGTGCGAGTGTGTGAGGTGTGAGTGTGTGTATGTGAGTGTGTGTATGTGAGTGTGTGAGGTGTGAGTGTGTGTATGTGAGTGCGTGTATGTGAGTGTGTGTGTATGTGAGTGTGTGAGGTGTGAGTGTGTGTATGTGAGTCTGTGAGTGTGTGTATGTGAGTGTGTGTATGTGAGTGTGTGTATTTGAGTGTGTGTGTGTGCGAGTGTGTGAGGTGTGAGTGTGTGTATGTGAGCGTGTGTGTATGTGAGTGCGTGTATGTGAGTGTGTGTATGTGAGGGTGTGTATGTGAGTGTGTGTGTGTGAGTGTGTGTATGTGAGTGTGTGAGGTGTGAGTGTGTATGTGAGTGCGTGTATGTGAGTGCGTGTATGTGAGTGTGTGTGTATGTGAGTGTGTGAGGTGTGAGTGTGTGTATGTGAGTGTGTGTGTGCGAGTGTGTGAGGTGTGAGTGTGTGTATGTGAGTGTGTGTATGTGAGTGTGTGAGGTGTGAGTGTGTGTATGTGAGTGCGTGTATGTGAGTGTGTGTGTATGTGAGTGTGTGAGGTGTGAGTGTGTGTATGTGAGTGTGTGAGGTGTGTACGTGAGTGTGTGAGGTTTGTGTGTGAGTGTGTGAGGTGTGTATGCGAGTGTGTGAGGTGTGTGTGTGAGTGTGTGAGGTGTGTGTGTGTGAGTGTGTATGTGAGTGTGTGAGGTGTATGTGTCAGTGTGTGAGGTGTGTAGACTGTAATGTAACCTTTACCCCAACTGGAGGCTTCCCTGACAACAGATGGGTGGAGAGACATGGATGGTAACCAAGAACACAATTTTCAACCTCTCACTTCCTCTTTCTCTCTCTCCTATTCACAAACACACACACACACACACACACACACACACACACACACACACACACACACACACACACACACACACACACACACACACACACACACACCCCTTATTACTGTTGAAGGGAGGAATTACACCCAGGACTCCTCAGACACACCCCTCGAGAAGTGAAGTGCTCTAATCTGAGCCAGGTTTTATGCAAATGATCAACACAGTTTACAGTAAGTTGTTTGCCTTTTTTCCAGTTAGAAACATGTGACAGAGAGATGTTCTTATACCCATTAACACTTCTGTACTTCGTGACACCATACAGTCTCTGATAAACAGGGAGATAGTTAGTGTGCAGTGCAGTTATTGTCCTCCAACTTCTTTTGATGTAGATAGAGAATGGAGGAGACAGTACATGTGGACCTTAGGCCCTCTCTGAGAAAGATAGAGACATCTCTGGAAAAACTATTATCTCTGGTGTCAATGTTTCACAGGACAGGTAGACAGAGTGTGGGGGAGAGAGTGAGGGAGATACACAGAGAGACAGACATAGAAGGAGAGAGATGGAGAGAGAGAGACAATATTTGTGAGAACGTTACACATTTAGGCCTCCCCCTCCTCCCTTCCACAGAAGAAGAAAGGAGAAGTGTGAATAAATGTCTCTGAATAACTATTATCTCTGCTGTCAATGTCACACAGGAGACAGTAAATGTAGACCATAGGCCCTCTCTGAGAAAGACAGAGACATCTCTGAATAACTATTATCTCTGGTGTTCATGTCACACAGGAGACAGTACAGAATGATACAACTCTATCATTGATGGCCGACCACAGAGGGCAAAACTCGATCCTGGGAACCCCAAGAGGTGCACATTTTAGTTTAGTTTTTGACACAACACTACAAAGATAATAATTAATTAATTCATCCTCAATTTTTGGTTACTAGAATCAGCTGTGTAGTGCTACGTAACCTCTCAAAACCAGACTCATGGTCTGTGACGTGTGAATTCACAGGGTCCCATTTTACTCCATGTGAATATATTGTCACTTCAATGCTAATGTACACTGTCGTAAACTAAACTAATATAAACTAAATATACAAACTAATCTATACTGTAGTAAACTAAACTAATATAAACTAAATATACAAACTAATCTACACTGTTGTAAACTAAACTAATATAAACTAAATATACAAACTAATCTATACTGTAGTAAACTAAACTAATATAAACTAAATATACAAACTAATCTTCACTGTGATAAACAAACATGGTTCTCAGAAAATAAGTCTGTGGTCACATGGTGATGGTTGGTGTCGTACTATTGGTTAGACAGTTTCCCCTTTAATGAGGTTGACTGTTAAAACTGTCTCTGACATTAGACTGAGTCACACAGAGGCTCCAGCTGTGCAGCGAACAGACACAAACCTACAACTGAGATAACAGCAGACTTTACAACAGTAGAAGATACAACAGTAGAAGATACAACAGTAGAAGTTACAACAGTAGAAGATACAACAGTAGAAGATACAACAGTAGAAGTTACTGCATTTCAACACACGTGTGTAAAGATGTCAGAGGAAATCTATGAAAACTGCGATGGATTTCGTGGCAAAAAAATTAATAAAATAGAGACCATTGACATTGATGATCATATTTACAACAACGAAAGACCCATCATGCCCTACAAGAAGGATGGAGTTGGTGATCAACATTCAGGTAACAGTTTAACCTGGTGTAGTGCTAGATGCTGACGCACACACACACACACACACACACACACACACACACACACACACACACACACACACACACACACACACACACACACACACACACAGAGTTCTCATTTACATAAATATTCACACCCAAGCCAATACATGTTAGAATCACCGTTGGCAGCGATTACAGCTGTGAGTCTCTGGGTAAGTATCTAAGAGCTTTGTACACCTGGATTGTACAATATTTGCCCATTTATTATTTAAAAAATTCTTCAAGCTCTGTCAAATTGGTTGTTGATCATTGTTTGGCAACCATTTTGAAGTCTTACCATAGATTTACAAGCAGATTTCAATCCCAACTGTAACTTTGCAAACTCCAGTGTAGATGTGGCCTTGTGTTGTAGGTTGTCTGGTGGAAAGCAGACTGAAACAGCTTTTCTTCTAGGATATTTCCTGTGCTTTAGCTCAATTCTATGATTTTATTTTATCCTGAAAAACTACCCAGTCCTTAAAAATTACAAGCATACTGATGCACATGATGCAGCCACCACTATGATTAAAAATGTTGAGAGAAGTACTCAGTAATGTGTTGTGTTGGATTGCCCCCCTGTATTCCGTACAAAAAGGGAATCGGTCTTTTCTCAAAATCTTATTATGACCTACAAAACTATTATGCTCTATTGAAAGATGAAACTCTCACAAACATGATGTTGTTCTCCATTTAGGACGTCCACAAGCCTCACACGACTCTGAAGGTCCACAGTACCACTAAAAAAAAAGTGAATGGAAGTATTTATATATATATTTAGTGGACGTATATATGGAGATAATTTATTGCCTAATATAAGTACATAAATACATGCAAAAAATAATAATAAAATGTTTACTGATCTTTCTAATATCTCTCAGATAGAGGACAGACACTTCAGAACAAACTTCCTTCTGGTATTTTTGGAGACAATCTGTTGTTCCACGTAGTGAATCTGTTATTCAATGTGTTTCTATTGGCTAATAGCAGTAATGACTATCTGTTATTCAATGTGTTTCTATTGGCTAATAGCAGAAATGCCAAATTCAATGCATCATGCAATCATTTTTTTTCAATAATATTTTTATACTTAAAACTATAAATCAAATAGCTAAATAATCCTTGGTATCTTAAAACAATTCCATATGTCGGCTCAAACCCTCCCCCACCACCCCCGGCTCAGACCCTCCCCCACTCCCCCGGCTTAGACCCTCCCCCACCACCCCCGGCTTAGACCCTCCTCATCTCCCACGGCTCAGACCCTCCCCCACTCCCCCGGCTTAGACCCTCCCATCTCCCACGGCTCAAACCCTCCCCCACCTCCCCCGGCTTAGACCCTCCCATCTCCCACGGCTCAGACCCTCCCCCACTCCCCCGGCTTAGACCCTCCCATCTCCCACCGCTCAGACCCTCCCCCACCACCCCCGGCTTAGACTTTCCCATCTCCCACGGCTCAGACCCTCCCCCACCACCCCGGCTCAGACCCTCCCCCACTCCCCCGGCTTAGACACTCCCATCTCCCACGGCTCAAACCCTCCCCCACCACCCCCGGCTTAGACTCTAGAGGGTTAATCACTAAAATTGCACACAAAGTGATTCATTGCAACTTATTACGTGACATGTTAAAACCAGTTGAGTCTATGGGGGCGCTATTTCATTATTGGATAAAAAAACGTGCCCGTTTTAAGCGCAATATTTTGTCACGAAAATATGCTCGACTATGCATATAATTGACAGCTTTGGAAAGAAAACAGTCTGACGTTTCCAAAAATATTATCTGTGAGTGCCACAGAACTCATGCTACAGGCGAAACCAAGATGAAACTTCAAACAGGAAATGAGCAGAATTTCTGAAGCTCTGTTTTCCATTGTCTCCTTATATGGCTGTGAATGCACCACGAACGAGCCTGCCCTTTCTGTCGTTTCTTCAAGATGTCTGCAGCATTGTGACGTATTTGTAGGCATATCATTGGAAGATTGGCCATAAGAGACTACATTTTCCAGGGGTCCACCTGGTGTCCTTTGTCTAAATTGGTGCGTAATCTTCAGGTGCGGGCATTTTCTCCTGGGATTCAGGAGAGAAAGCACACTTCCACGAACGATATATCATCGAAGAGATATGTGAAAAACACCTTGAGGATTGGTTCTAAACAACGTTTGCCATGTTTCAGTCGATATTATGGAGTTAATTTGGAAAAAAGTTTGGCGTTTTGATGACTGGATTTTCTTTTTTTTTTGGTAGCCAAAAGTGACGCACCAAACGGAGCGATTTCTCCTAAACAAATAATCTTTCAGGAAAAACTGAACATTTACTATCTATCAGAGTCTCCTCATTGAAAACATCTGAAGTTCTTCAAAGGTAAATGATTTTGTTTGAATGCTTTTCTGGTTTTTGTGAAAATGTCGCCTGCTGAATGCTAACGCTAACGCGAAATGCTACGCTAGCTAGCTACTGTTACACAAATTATTGTTTTCCTATGGTTGAGAAGCATATTTTGAAAATCTGAGATGACAGTGTTGTTAACAAAAGGCTAAGCTTGAGAGCTAGCATATTTATTTCATTTCATTTGCGATTTTCATGAATAGTTAACGTTGCGTTATGGTAATGAGCTTGAGGCTGTATTCACGATCCCGGATCCGGGATGGCTAAGTGATAGAGGTTAAGCAAATGATTCATGAGCTTATTTAGGTTGAAGTGGTTGAAGACTTATTGAATAAAGACATTTCAGATTTTCATTTTATATATATATATATATATATATACAGTTGAAGTCGGAAGTTTACACACACCTTAGCCAAATACATTTAAACTCAGTTTTTCACAATTACTGATATTTAATCCTTGTAAAAATTCTGTGTCTTAGGTCAGTTAGGATCACCACTTTATTTTAAGAATGTGACATGTCAGAATAATAGTAGAGAGAATGATTTATCTCAGCTTTTATTTCTTTCATCACATTCCCAGTGGATCAGAAGTTTACATACACTCAATTAGTATTTGGTAGCATTGCATTTACATTGTTTAATTTGGGTCAAACGTTTTGGGTAGCCTTCCACAGGTTTCTCACAATAAGTTGGGTGAATTTTGGCCCATTCCTCCTGACAGATCTGGGGTAATTGAGTCAGGTTTGTAGGCCTCCTTGCTCGCACAAGCTTTTTCAGTTCTGCCCACAACTTTTCTATGTTATTGAGGTCAGGGCTTTGTGATGGCCACTCCAATACCTTGACTTTGTTGTCTTTAAGCCATTTTGCCACAACTTTGGAAGTATGCTTGGGGTCATTGTCCATTTGGAAGACCCATTTGTGACCAAGCTTTAACTTCCTGACTGATGTCTTGAGATGTTGCTTCAATATATCCACATATTTTTCTTTCCTCGTAATGCCAGCTTATTTTATGAGGGTGCACCAGTCCCTCCTGCAGCAAAGCACCCCCACAACATGATGCTGTTCGCAAATGTTGTCGGTGGTGAACAGGCGGGACGTCAGGCTTGGTATTCCTAGAACCGGGGCGATAAGTAAGTGTGAAATTGAATCTACCGTTGAAGAACGCCCATCTGGCTTGCATCCACACAATGAATGGGAGGGATAACAGAGCCCTCCAGCCAGTGACACCAAACCTCAAGAGGCAGCTTAACTGCCAGGAGTTCCCGATTACAGACATCAAAATTCCTCTCTGCAGGTGAGAGCTTACGGGAAAAGAATGCACATTTTTGGAGCTTCTGATCAGAGTGGGACAGAACAGCACCTCCCCCGTTGTCGGAGGCGTCCACCTCCATGATGAACTATAGTTCTGGGTCTGGCTGAGTGAGGAGTGGAGGTGAAGCGATGAGTTCCAGGAACGCTCTCTCTGTCTCAGGGGTCCAATGGAACAGAGTGGAGGGGGAGGTGAGAGTGGTGAGAGGTGCTGCCAGACGACTGTAGTTGAGGGGTCCAGTGGAACGGAGTGGAGGGGGAGGTGAGAGTGGTGACAGGTGCTGCCAGACGACTGTAGTTGAGGATGAAACGTCTGTAAAAATTGGCAAACTCCAGGAAATGCTATATCTGCTTCGGGTTAGAGGGCGTAGGCCACTCTGTGACTGCCATGTCTTGGTGGGGTCCGTACGTAACTCCCCCTGTGCAATAATACAACACAGGAAAGACACAGAGGAAGCATGGAACTCACATTTCTCAGCTTTGACAAAAAGCCGTTGGAGAACTTGGCGAAAGTGCTGCTGGTGAGACTCAGGGTCCTTAGAAAACAATCGGAACGTCATCCACAAAGACAAAAACGAAGCGTCCAATCACATCCCTCAGCACATCATTGACCAGGTTCTGGAAAACAGCAGGGGCATTAGTAAGACCTAAAGGCATGACCAAATACTCAAAGTGGCCAAGTGGTGTGTTAAACACAGTTTTCCCCTCGTCCCCCTCTCTGATGCGCACAAGGTGGTAGCCATTCCGGAGGTCCAGTCTGGTGAACACAGTGGCACTGATAAGTGTGCAAGGATACTTGTTCTTCACTGTGATGTTATTCAGCCCACGGAAGTCTATGCACGGCCTCAGTGACCCATCCTTCTTCACAAAGAAACTCAGCACCCACCGGGGAGGAAGAAGGCCTGATAAGTCCTGCAACCAGGGAGTCCTGGACGTACCTCTCCATAGCCTCCAGCTCGGGGCGAGAGAGGTTATACAACTGGCTACAGGGGAGAGGAGCTCCAGGCTGGAGGACAATGGTGCAGTTGTACGGCTGATGAGGTGGCAGCGACAGGACGCGGTGCTTGCTGAACATAGGAGCTAGATCGTGATACTCTGGAGGAACTGATGACAGGTCAGGAGGTTCTGGAATGGGGCACAGACAAGGCAGGGGAAAAATGTAGACCATTCTAGTGAAAAAAAAATAATTCCGAATGGTTACCCTTCCAGCGTTCCAGTCGATCTGAGGGTTGTGCAACTTTAACCATGGATGACCAAGAACCAGGGGAGAGTGAGGACAGTCGAATATGTGGAAAGTGATCCTTTCCTGGTGCTTTCCAGAGAAATGCAGGATGACAGGGGCGGTCCTCTCCCAGACACGGGCGAGGAGCTGTCCGTTGAGAGCGTTTGGCATCGAGGGGTGAATCGAGTGGAACAGAGTCCAGGCCCAACTGGGTAACGACACCACGGTCCAGGAAACTCTCGTCGGCGCCTGAGTCGATGAGAGCAGGCAGGGGAAGAACCTGGCTCTGCCACACGAGGGCGCCGTCAAGCAGGGGTCTGGGGGAGAGATGGGCAGGCGATTTGGCTCAACGGTAGGTCCCCCACTACTGCCGAGCCACCACTTTTGCTGGACGCAGGGAATAAGTGGAGACAAAGTGACCAACCTGGCCACAGTATAGGCAGCTTCTAGTGCTGATTCACCACTGCCTCTCCCCTGGAGAGAGACGGGCCGAGCTGCACGGAGGCATCCAGTCAGGAAGGATATCTTGACCCGTTCACTAGCATAAGAGTTGGGCTGTTGCTCGAATACTAGTGAACATTGTACCTAAAAGACTCTGTGTGTGGATTGATGAAGACAATGTTTATGGATTAGGGAAAAAACAATTGAATCCATTTTAGAATAAGTCTGTAACGTAACAAAATGTAGAGAAAGTCAAGAGGTCTGAAAACTTTCCAAATGCTCTGTAGCCATGTTATTTAGACTTGTTATTCTTCTTTGTTTATTCGCTGTGTATTTATTTATTGTGTCACTATTTTCAATGTTGTATATTTAACTCTGCATTGTTGGAAAAGTCTGTTGTTTACGAAGCAAATTACAAATTAAGTATGGTTTTGATTGAAATAGGTGCCGGCAATCATTTTGGGTGCCTGAACTCTGCACTATGTTTAAGACAATATTCTGGAAGTAGTTCTGGAAGTCAAGCAGTAGAATATGTGAGGTTCTGGAACTCAGTTCTGGTGTTCTGTCCCTTGTCAATCTTGTGTATTTCCCTCAGTGATTCAAACAGCAAATGGACGCAAAATTAGACACAAATACAGCAAGTTTTTCTGGTAATAATTTGTGCTTCAGTGTCTTGTCAGTGGTGGAAGAGATACTCTGGAGCTGCTGCAGGGTGTCTGGGGCTGCTGTGCGTTCTCCTACTGGCTGGGATCATAGGCCTGTTTCTCTACCGTGAGTTTGATATGTTCTCACTCAAACATTCTTCATCATCAGTGGTGTAATGACCAGGGATCAATTACATTTACATTCCAGTCAATTACATTCAGAAAGTTCACCAAATTCCACTGTTACCTTGTTCATTGGTCATATTGTTTCACAGAGAAAAACCAATTGACCAGTTCCAACACCCTGACTGAAGAGAGAGACCAGTTACAGACCTGCGGAAACAACCTTACTGAAGAGAGAGACCAGCTACAGACTAGCAACAACACCCCGAACGAAGAGAGAGACCAGCTACAGACTAGCGACAACACGCTGACCAAAGAGAGAAACCAGTTACAGACCAGATACAACACCCTGACCAAAGAGAGAGACCAGCTACAGACCAGATACAACACCCTGACCAAAGAGAGAGACCAGCTACAGACTAGATACAACACCCTGACCAAAGAGAGAGACCAGCTACAGAAAGAGACAGAACGTCTGAAACAATCTTTAGTTGAGAAAGGTGAGTCAAATTGTCTAATGACTGTTCTGTTTGACAGTCTCTGTATCAGTTCACATGTCACTTACAAACAGGCAATTCAACTTTAAAGGAAATATTTAAATGAAAAATGTGTGAAACAAAGTCCGACTTCCAAACTGTCCATTAGTTAGTACCCGTCTTCCTTGAGTGTTTGATTTATATTTAATTAAATGTTGTAATAAAGTGACTAAAGAAGGAAATGTTCAACTTATAGTTTGTCCGCGAGGATGGAAGAAGCTTGGTAGCAGGTGTTACTACGTCTCTACTGAGAAAAAATCCTGGGAGGAGAGCAGACAGGACTGCAGATATAGAGGAGCAGACCTGGTTGTCATCAAGAACCAAGAACAACAGGTGTGTGTGTGTGGTAGAGAGAGAGAGAGAGACAGGGATGCAGCTTAACTTGCTCCTACTTGAGACGCAGACGTCTCAAGTAGGCACCTGGAAATGCAAATGCGCTACGCTAAATGCTAAATGTACTCATTAAAACTCAAACGTTCATTAAAATACACATGCAGGGTATTGAATTAAAGCTACACTCGTTGTGAATCTAGCCAACAAGTCAGATTTTTAAAATGCTTTTCGGCGAAAGCATGAGAAGCTATTATCTGATAGCATGCAACACCCCGAAATGCCTGAAGGCGACGTAAACAAAATAATTAGCGTAGCCGGCGCTACACAAAAACGCAGAAATAAAATATAAAACATTAATTACCTTTGATGATATTCTTTGTTGACACTCCTATATGTCCCATAAACATCACAAATTGGTATTTTTCCCGATTAAATCCGTCCATGAATGCCCAAAATATCCATTTGTATAGCCTGCATCAGGAAAAAAGCTCTCTTCCAACACGCAACGTCATGTTTAAAAATTATATAAGTTGCCTATATTCTTTGACAAAACACTTCAACCTACTTTTATAACCCAACTTTAGGTATTTGTAAACGTTAATAAGCGATCAAATTGATCACTGGGCGATCTGTATTCAATAGCAGCTACACAAGAAAACAGTGTCCATTTTTCAATCTTCCAAAATCGATTGAGGTAGGCTGGATGGAATGACGGATCTATTGGTAATGTCTCAAATGATTTTTGTCAATGAAAATGACGTTTTTGGCGACATCGTGTGGAAGTTGCATCCGTCTCCATATTACATTTGGTTTCCTTTAAACAATCCATGAAAGGGGCGCATGGATACTTTTTTCAGATTTCAGTGACCAGTTTTTCTTGCGCTTTTCGATGAAACACACGCTCTGTTATAGTCACAGCCGTGATTTAACCAGTTTTAGAAACTTCAGAGTGTTTTCTATCCACACATACTAATCATATGCATATACTATATTCCTGGCATGAGTAGCAGGACGCTGAAATGTTGCGCGATTTTTAACAGAATGTTCGAAAAAGGAGGGGGTAGGATAAAAAGGTTAATACCCTCCCTCTTCATATATATCAAAGAATTGGTGAGGGCACTAGAGCAGTCTGCAGCCCCGGTCTTCACCATCCTAGAATCTGAAGTCAAATGTTTGCTGATGATCTGAGAGAGAAGAAAGAGTTAGATATATATATATATATATATCTATCTATCAACCAATTGGCGCGGGCACTAGAAAAGTCTGCAGCACCCGGCCTCACCCTGCTAGAATCCGAAGTCAAATGTCTGCTGTTTGCTGATGATCTGGTGCTTCTGTCACCAACCAAGGAGGGCCTACAGCAGCACCTAGATCTTATGCACAGATTCTGTCAGACCTGGGCCCTCAGTCTCAGTAAGACCAAAATAATGGTGTTCCAAAAAAGGTCCAGGACCACAAATACAAATTCCATCTAGACACTGTTGCCCTAGAGCACACAAAAAACTATACATACCTTGGCCTATACATACCTTGGCAGCGCCACAGGTAACTTCCACAAAGCTGATGAAGGATCTGAGAGTCATGGCAAGAAGGGCCTTTCTATGCCATCAAAAGGAACATAAAATTGACACACCCATCTGGCAAAAAATACTTGAATCAGTTATTCAGTTATTGCACTTTATGGCTGTGAGGTCTGGTGAGGTTGCCGCTCACCAACCAAGACTTCACAAAATGGGACAAACATCAAGTTGAGACTCTGCATGCAGAATTCTTCAAACAATATCCTCTGTGTACAACGTAAAACACCAAATATTGCATGCAGAACAGAATTAGGCTGATACCCGCTAATTATCAATATCCAGAAAAGAGTCGTTAAATTCTACAACCACCTAAAAGGAAGCGATTCCCAAACCTTCCATTACAAAGCCATCACCTACAGAGAGATTAACCTGGAGAAGAGTCCCCAATGCAAGCTGGTCCCGGGGCTCTGTTCACAAACAGACCACACAGAGCCTCAGGACAGCAACACAATGAAACCTAACCAAATCATGAGAGAACTCAATTATAATTACTTGACACATTGGAAAGAAATAACAAAAAATCTAGAATGCTATTTGGCCCTAAACAGAGAGTACACAGTGGCAGAATATCTGACCACTGTGACTGACCAAACTTAAGGAAAGCTTTGACTATGTACCGACTATGTACAGACTCAGTGAGCATAGCCTTGCTATTGAGAAAGGCCGCCGTAGGCAGACATGGCTCTCAAGAGAAGACAGGCTATGTGCACACTGCCCACAAAATGAGGTGGAAACTGAGCTGCAGTTCCTAACCTCCTGCCCAAATGTATGACCATATTAGAGACACATATTTCCCTCAGATTACACAGATCCACAAAGAATTTGAAAAAAACAAAACCAATTTTGATCAACTCTTGGATATATTGAGTGAAATACCAAAGTGTGCCATCACAGCAGCAAGATATGTGACCTGTTGCTACAAGAAAATGGCAACAAGTGAAGAACAAACAACATCATAAAAACAACCCATATTTATGTTTATTCATTTCCCCTTTTGTACTTATCTACTTGCTCATAATATCTGAAGTATCTTTATTGTCTTGGAACTGTTGAAAGTGTTTACTGTGCATTTCTATTGTTTATTTCACTTTTGTTTATTATCTAGTTCACTTGCTTTGGCAATGTTAACACATGTTTCCCATGCCATTAAAGCTCTTAAATTGAATTGAAATTAATTTAGAGGGAGCGAGCGAGACAGCGAGTAGAAATGGCTAGGTATTGTTAGTGTTCAAATACTGGAGAGTTGAGACAAAATCACGGACGCTGGACAGAGTGGATTTCAGTTGTAACAAAAGACAGTTTTAATGAGTCAGAGATATCTTGTCCCGCAGTTTTACGTGCACGGACCTAGTTCACATAACTCGGCAAGGAGCCAGGTGAAAAAGAGGCCTATACAATGGTTACATACATTTTTATACATAGAATAAAGTAGGTGGAGTCTTGTCGTTTCGGTCTTCTTGACTGGTCGGAGGGTTGGAGGCGGGCCTTGCTCTAGCCAGAGCGGGCCCCATTGGTGCACAGCAAAAGTTCTTTGCTCTTGGGACCGGCCAGTTAGAGGGAGATGAGATGTGTGTTTATATAAGGAAGAGGGGGTCAGTCTTATGGCTGGGTGTATGTGTTCTTACGACGGAATGTCTTTGTTTATATGAGCTATGTGTATGAATATTTATATAACAGTATTAACAATGTTGAATCTCTTCCACATCTACAGACATTTGTCAATTGGTTATGCGGGGTAAAGAACTATGTCTGGATTGGTCTGACTGACTCTGTTTCTGAGGGGACCTGGAAATGGGTGGACTACACAACACTGACCACAAAGTAAGACATTAATGAATTCTGTGTCACTATGACATCACTGTCTGGAGAAGTAGGTTCAGAGTGGACAGCCTGATTCTCCTACAGGTATTGGAACAGTGGACAGCCTGATTCTGTGTGGTGTTTCTCCTACAGGTATTGGAACAGTGGACAGTCTGATTCTGTGTTGTTTCTTCTACAGGTATTGGAACAGTGGACAGCCTGATTCTATGTGTTGTTTCTCCTACAGGTATTGGAACAGTAAAGAGCCTAATGGTGGAAGAGCAGAGAACTGTGTGTACTTCTACTCCTGGTCATCAGACACAGGAGCTTGGTGGGACTATGACTGTTCCTATCAATACAGATGGATCTGTGAGAAATAGGATTCATCCTCGGTACCCTCTGAACTGCTAAATAAGATTATGCTAAGTACTATATATCGTAATATATTTTCTACTTATTCAATTTACCTTGTCAACTACATACAATATATAACAAGACAAATGTAGAATACATTATAATAAAACTATATGCAATAACAATACAATGACTTGATAAGAGAAGGACTGTTGTGTCTGTTGTTGAGGAAATTCACCACTAAGGAATTCACAGTCACAGAGGTTCACTGACTCAATACAATCCTAATGTTAATGTTTATTATTAATACTTTTTAGTTTTGTCTACTTGCTAAATATTTTTCTTAACTCTTCTCGAACTGCACTGTTGGTTAAGGGCATGTAAGTCAGCATTTCACGGTAAAGTCTACACTTGTTGTATTCGTGGCATGTGACAAATAAAGTTTGATTTGATTTGAAGTCATATCAGCACGGTTGGTTCCTGCATGAGACTGACTGATACCACACCAGGCTTCTTACCTTGAAACTGAGATACTCCTTTTGGTTCCCAGAGCAATGTTCTAGGTGTACTGGGAAATTGTTTATACAGTGACAGTTTAGATTCCGCCCATGTACTGTACAGTCAATCAGTTACTCGCATGAATCCAACCAAGTTGTACATTAGAAAAACAGCATAATTCTAAACATACGAGTGGATAAACACAGATAAAATGTCACACTATTATATAATAGTTGATCTGACATGGAGTCTAGAAGGACTGTTCTCTCTACTGTATAATAGTTGATCTAACATGGAGTCTAGAAGGACTGTTCTCTACTGTATAATAGTTGATCTGAGACGGAGTCTAGAAGGACTGTTCTCTACTGTATAATAGTTGATCTAATATGGAGTCTAGAAGGACTGTTCTCTCTACTGTATAGTAGTTGATCTAAGATGGAGTCTAGAAGGACTGTTCTCTCTACTGTATAATAGTTGATCTAACAGGGACTGCGGTTGAAAATTAGCCGGCTGGCTAAAACCGTCACTTTTACTGAAACGTTGATTAATGTGCACTGTCCCTGTAAAAATTAAATAAACTCAAACTCAAACATGGAGTCTAGAAGGACTGTTCTCTACTGTATAATATTTGATCTAACATGGAGTCTAGAAGGACTGTTCTCTCTGCTGTATCAAATCTCTGACCCTCTAAGACTCAAAATGTGAATGTACCATGTATCAGATTTCAGTTAAGACCCATGTGCAGACTGTGTAGAGGTAACAATGTTTATTGTAACAACAGGGGCAGGCAAACGACAGGTCAAGGCAGGCAGGGGCAGGCAGGGGTCGATAATCCAGAGTAGTGGGGCCAAGGTACAGGATGGCATGCAGGCCCAGGGTCAGGTCAAGCAGAGGTCGGTAATCCAGATTGGTGGCAAATGCACAGGACGGCAGGCAGGCTCAGGGTCAGGTCAGGCAGAGGTTGGTAATCCAGAGTGGGGGCAAAGGTACAGGACGGCAGGCAGGCCCAGGGTCAGGTCAGGCAGAGGTTGGTAATCCAGAGTAGTGGGGCCAAGGTACAGGACGGCAGGCAGGGTCAGGCAGAGTGGTCAGGCAGGCGGGCTCGGAGTCAGGACAGGAAGGGGTCAAAACCAGGAGGGCGAGAAAAGAGAGGCAGGAAAAAGCAGGCGCTGAGACACTAAATGCTGGTAGGCTTGATTGAACAAGACAAACTGGCACAGACAGAAAACACAGGTATAAATACCCAGGGGATAATTGGGGAAGATGGGCAACACCTGGAGGGGGGTGGAGACAAGCACAAGGACAGGTGAAACAGATAAGGGCATGACACTATATATATCTTACAAACACAAACACACCTGGAAAAGTAGCCACCCCCCCACCTGAGAATCTGTTTTTCAGCCATCTATTTCCTGTGTTTCAGGTTTGCAAAATCCATGTCACTTAAATCTCTCTGGATTAATGGTGATTTTAGTGATTACGATAGATAAATGGCTTGTTTTTCTTTCCTTACACCGTAGGTTCATGTACTTTGACGTGATGTGGTCAGATTAGCCGCTATATTACAATTTTTTGACCTTTAATACCTGAAAATGGGCCTTAACTTCTAATGGATAGGGGGCAGCATTTTCACATTTGGATGAAAAGCGTGCCCATAGTAAACTGCCTCCTACTCAGTCCCAAATGCTAATATATGCATATCATTAGTAGATCTGGATAGAGAACACTCTGACGTTTCTAAAACTGTTTGAATGATGTCTTTGAGTATAACCAAACTCATATGGCAGGCAAAAACCTGAGAAAAAAATCCAACCTGGAAGTGGGAAATCTGAGGTTTGTAGTTTTTCAACTCAGCCCCTATTGAATATACAGTGGGATATGGGTCATATTCACTTCCTAAGGCTTCCACTAGATGTCAACAGCCTTTAGAACCTTGTCTGATGCTTCTACTGTGAAGTGGGGCCGAATGAGCGGGGAATGAGTCAGAGGTCTGCCATCAGTCAGGAGCTGACCATGCACGTTCACATGAGAGGTAGTCCCCATTCCATTTGCTTTTCTGAAGA
Source organism: Oncorhynchus mykiss (assembly GCF_013265735.2). Lineage (NCBI taxonomy): Eukaryota > Metazoa > Chordata > Actinopteri > Salmoniformes > Salmonidae > Oncorhynchus > Oncorhynchus mykiss. Next base: position 84,485,594 of record NC_048574.1, read on the forward strand.
CAAAGGAATTCTACGGTTGGGACATTAATGAACATTTATGATAAAAACATCCTAAAGATTGATTCTATACATCGTTTGATTTGTTTCTACGACCAGTAATATAACTTTTTTGAATTTTCATCTGACATTTCTGCAGTACTTGTCCGCACCTCGTGAGTTTCAATTTGTTTTCTAAACGCCCTAACAAAATGAGTTATTTGGACATAAATGATGGACTTTATGGAACAAATCAAGCATTTATTGTGGAACTGGGATTCCTGGGAGTGCATTCTGACGAAGATCATCAAAGTTAAGTGAATATTTATAATGCTATTTCTGATTTATGTTGACTCCAACATGGCGAATATCTTCTTGGGTTGTGAATGTCTCTGAGCGACAAACTCAGATTATTGCGTGGTTTGCTTTTTCCGTAAAAAAAATACAAATAATCTGACACAGCGGTTAAATTAATTGAGGATAGCGAGACGCTAGCGTCTCAACTGGCCAATTGCCAGGGGAAATGTAGAGCGCCAGATTCAATTAAAATCCTATAAAATTCAAACTTTCATTAAATCACACATGTAAGATACTCAATTAAAGCTACACTCGTTGTGAATCCAGCCAACATGTCAGATTGAAAAAATGCTTTTCGGCGAAAGCATAAGAAGCTATTATCTGATAGCCTGCAGCCATCTGCACCAGTAGTAAACAAAAGAGCTAGCGTAGCAGGCGCTACACAAAACGCTGAAATAAAATATAAAACATGCATTACCTTTGACGAGCTTCTTTTGTTGGCACTCCAATATGTCCCATAAACATCACAATTGGTCCTTTTGTACGATTAATTCCGTCCATATATATCGAAAATGTCCATTTATAAAGTCCGTTTGATCCAGAAAAAAACAGCTTACAAAAAACAAAACATTTCAAAAGTTGCCTATAAACTTTGCCAAAATATTTCAAACTACTTTTGTAATACAACGTGAGGTATTTTTAAATGTTAATAATCCATCAAATTGGAGACGGGGCCATCTGTATTCAATACATGAACGAAAAGAAAAAAAAACTCTGCTCTACACGTCTTGTGCAACTCACAAAAGGGTCCCCAGTTCCGAGTTGGCCTACTTCTTCATAGCACAAAAGAATAACCTTAACCATATTCCAAAAACTGGCGACATCGTGTGGAAGCGGTAGGAACTGAAAATAGGTTCCTATTAAATATCCAATGGCAAAGACAAAATAGTGAACAGAGAGGGGAAGAAAAAAAAATCTAAAAAGTTAGTACTCAGGGTTTTGCCTGCTACATAAGTTATGTTATACGCACACGTAATTCAAACAGTTTTAGAAACTTCAGGGTGTGACCAGAATTTATCCCGTTGAGTCGAGGTCTTCGATTGGTTGACGCACACACACACACACACACACACACACACACACACACACACACACACACACACACACACACACACACACACACAAACACACACACACACACACATTTTTCATTAATTACCCCCTGAGCCAGGCTTTGGAGGCTCATGTCTGTGAGTGTGTGTATGTGAGTGTGTGTGTATGTGAGTGTGTGTGTGTGCGAGTGTGTGAGGTGTGAGTGTGTGTATGTGAGTGTGTGAGGTGTGAGTGTGTGTATGTGAGTGCGTGTATGTGAGTGTGTGTATGTGAGTGTGTGTGTGTGCGAGTGTGTGAGGTGTGAGTGTGTGTATGTGAGTGTGTGAGGTGTGAGTATGTGTATGTGAGTGCGTGTATGTGAGTGTGTGTATGTGAGTGTGTGTGTATGTGAGTGTGTGAGGTGTGAGTGTGTGTATGTGAGTGTGTGTGTGTGTGCGAGTGTGTGAGGTGTGAGTGTGTGTATGTGAGTGTGTGAGGTGTGAGTGTGTGTATGTGAGTGTGTGTATGTGAGTGTGTGTATGTGAGTGTGTGTGTATGTGAGTGTGTGAGGTGTGAGTTTGTGTATGTGAGTGTGTGAGGTGTGTGTGTGTATGTGAGTGTGTGAGGTGTGTGTGTGTATGTGAGTGTGTGAGGTGTGTACGTGAGTGTGTGAGGTTTGTGTGTGAGTGTGTGAGGTGTGTACGTGAGTGATTTAGGTTTGTGTGTGAGTGTGTGAGGTGTGTATGTGAGTGTGTGAGGTGTGTGTGTGAGTGTGTGAGGTGTGTGTGTGTGAGTGTGTGAGGTGTGTGTGTGAGTGTGTGAGGTGTGTATGTGAGTGTGTGAGGTGTATGTGTCAGTCAGTGTGTGAGGTGTGTAGACTGTAATGTAACCTTTACCCCCACTGGAGGCTTCCCTGACAACAGATGGGTGGAGAGACATGGATGGTAACCAAGAACACAATTTTCAACCTCTCACTTCCTCTTTCTCTCTCTCCTATTCACAAACACACACACACACACACACACACACACACACACACACACACACACACACACACACACACACACACACACACACACACACACACACACACACACCCCTTATTACTGTTGAAGGGAGGAATTACACACAGGACTTGTCAGACACACCCCTTGAGAAGTGAAGTGCTCTAATCTGAGCCAGGTCTCATGCAAATTTTCAACACGTAGTTTACAGTAAGTTGTTTGCCTTTTTTCCAGTTAGAAACATGTGACAGAGAGCTGTTCTTATACCAATTAACACTTCTGTACTTCGTGACACCATACAGTCTCTGATAAACAGGGAGATAGTTAGTGTGCAGTGCAGTTATTGTCCTCCAACTTCTTTTGATGTAGATAGAGAATGGAGGAGTCAGTATATGTGGACCTTAGGCCCTCTCTGAGAAAGACAGAGACATCTCTGGAAAAACTATTATCTCTGGTGTCAATGTTTCACAGGACAGATAGACAGATTGTAGGGGAGAGAGAGAGAGGGAGATACACAGAGAGACAGACATAGAAGGAGAGAGATGTAGAGAGAGAGACAATATTTGTGAGAACGTTACACATTTAGGCCTCCCCCTCCTCCCTTCCACAGAAGAAGAAAGGAGAAGTGTGAATAAATGTCTCTGAATAACTATTATCTCTGCTGTCAATGTCACACGGGAGACACTAAATGTAGACCATAGGCCCTCTCTGAGAAAGACAGAGACATCTCTGAATAACTATTATCTCTGGTGTTCATGTCACACAGGAGACAGCACAGAATGATACAACTCTATCATTGATGGCCGACCACAGAGGGCAAAACTCGATCCTGGGAACCCCAAGAGGTGCACGTTTTAGTTTTTGACACAACACTACAAAGATAATAACTAATTTATCCTCAAGCTTTGGTTACTAGAATCAGCTGTGTGGTGCTACGTAACCTCTCAAAACCAGACTCATGGTCTGTGACGTGTGAATTCACAGGGTCACATTTTACTCCATGTGAATATGTTGTCACTTCAATGCTAATGTACACTGTTGTAAACTAAACTAATATAAACTAAATATACAAACTAATCTATACTGTAGTAAACTAAACTAATATAAACTAAATATACAAACTAATCTTCACTGTGATAAACAAACATGGTTTTCAGAAAATAAGTCTGTGGTCACATGGTGGTGGTTAGAGTCGTACTATTGGTTAGACAGTTTCCCCTTTAATGAGGTTGACTGTTAAAACTGTCTCTGATATTAGACTGAGTCACACAGAGACTCCAGCTGTGCAGCGAACAGACACAAACCTACAACTGAGATAACAGCAGACTTTACAGCAGTAGAAGATACAACAGTAGAAGATACAACAGTAGAAGTTACAACAGTAGAAGATACAACAGTAGAAGATACAACAGTAGAAGATACAACAGTAGAAGATACAACAGTAGAAGATACAACAGTAGAAGTTACAACAGTAGAAGTTACAACAGTAGAAGATACAACAGTAGAAGATACAACAGTAGAAGATACAACAGTAGAAGATACAACAGTAGAAGTTACAACAGTAGAAGATACAACAGTAGAAGATACAACAGTAGAAGTTACAACAGTAGAAGTTACAACAGTAGAAGATACAACAGTAGAAGATACAACAGTAGAAGTTACAACAGTAGAAGTTACAACAGTAGAAGATACAACAGTAGAAGATACAACAGTAGAAGATACAACAGTAGAAGATACAACAGTAGAAGATACAACAGTAGAAGTTACAACAGTAGAAGATACAACAGTAGAAGATACAACAGTAGAAGTTACAACAGTAGAAGATACAACAGTAGAAGATACAACAGTAGAAGATACAACAGTAGAAGTTACAACAGTAGAAGTTACAACAGTAGAAGATACAACAGTAGAAGTTACAACAGTAGAAGTTACAACAGTAGAAGATACAACAGTAGAAGATACAACAGTAGAAGATACAACAGTAGAAGTTACTGCATTTCAACACACGTGTGTAAAGATGTCAGAGGAAATCTATGAAAACTGCGATGGATTTCGTGGCAAAAAAATAAATAAAATAGAGACCATGGACATTGATGATCATATTTACAACAATGAAATGCCCATCGTGCCCTACAAGAAGGATGGAGTTGGTGATCAACATTCAGGTAACAGTTTAACCTGGTGTAGTGCTAGATGCTGACACACACACGCACACGCACACACACACACACACACACACACACACACACACACACACACACACACACACACACACACACACACACACACACACAGTTCTCATTTACATAAATATTCACACCCAAGCCAATACATGTTAGAATCACCGTTGGCAGCGATTACAGCTGTGAGTCTCTGGGTAAGTCTCTAAGAGCTTTGTTTTGTGTTGGATTGCATTCAGTACAAAAAGTGAATTACTTTTGACACATTTTTTTTTTGTTGCAGTATTACTTTAGTATTACTTTAGTACTTTAGTGTTTCTTTAGTGTTTTAATGTTGTATGTTTTTGAATAGAATATTTTCTTTCTTCTTTTCAGTTTTGTTTTTCGATTTTTTTAAAATTCTGTCAAGTAGGTGAGTATTGTTATTACAATATTGATCCATCCTCACCCTTCCGCATCCGTATCTGCAATGTTTGTCATCCTGAAAATAGGTATTTTCTCAAAATCTTACGTAGCGTCCGAACTACTATGACCTGCAAACTATTATGACCTACAAACTATTATAACCTACAAACTATTATGACCTACAAACTATTATAACCAACAAACTATTATAGACTATAAACTATTATAACCTACAAACTATTATGACCTACAAACTATTATAACCTACAAACTATTATAACCTACAAACTATTATAGACTATAAACTATTATAACCTACAAACTATTATGACCTACAAACTATTATAACCAACAAACTATTATAACCTATAAACTATTATGGCCTATAAACTATTATAACCTACAAACTATTATAGACTATAAACTATTATAACCTATAAACTATTATGACCTACAAACTATTATAACCTACAAACTATTATAACTTACAAACTATTATGCTCTATTGAAAGATGAGACTCTCACAAACGTGATGGTGTTCTCCATTTAGGACGTCCACAAGCCTCACACAACTCTGAAGGTCCCCAGTACCAGTTTAAAACATTTATAGACGTATATATGGAGATAATATATGGACCTATATATGGAGATAATATATGGACGTATATATGGAGATAATATATGGACGTATATATGGAGATAATATATGGACGTATATATGGAGATAATATATGGACCTATATATGGAGATAATATATGGACGTATATATGGAGATAATATATGGACCTATATATGGAGATAATATATGGACGTATATATGGAGATAATATATGGACGTATATATGGAGATAATATATGGACGTACATATGGAGATAATATATGGACGTATATATGGAGATAATATATGGACGTATATATGGAGATAATATATGGACGTATATATGGAGATAATATATGGACCTATATATGGAGATAATATATGGACGTATATATGGAGATAATATATGGACGTATATATGGAGATAATATATGGACGTATATATGGAGATAATATATGGACGAATATATGGAGATAATATATGGACCTATATATGGAGATAATATATGGACGTATATATGGAGATAATATATGGACGTATATATGGAGATAATATATGGACGTATATATGGAGATAATATATGGACGTATATATGGAGATAATATATGGACGTATATATGGAGATAATATATGGACCTATATATGGAGATAATATATGGACGTTTATATGGAGATAATATATGGACCTATATATGGAGATAATATATGGACGTATATATGGAGATAATATATGGACGTATATATGGAGATAATATATGGACGTACATATGCAGATAGTTCAGTGCCTATAATAAGGGGATAAATACATGTGAAAAACCTACATGATTCCTGATCGTTCTAGTATCTCTCAGATAGAGGACACTTCAGAACAAACTTCCTTCTGGTATTTCTGGGGACGATCTGTTGTTCAATGAACGTTATTCCTTTCGTTTGGCTAATAACAGTAATGACTATCTGTTGTTCCATGTGTTTCTATTGGCTAATAGCAGTAATGACTATCTGTTGTTCCATGTGTTTCTATTGGCTAATAGCAGTAATGACTATCTGTTATTCAATGTGTTTCTATTGGCTAATAGCAGTAATGACTATCTGTTGTTCCATGTGTTTCTATTGGCTAATAGCAGTAATGACTATCTGTTGTTCCATGTGTTTCTATTGGCTGATAACAGTAATGACTATCTGTTGTTCCATGTGTTTCTATTGGCTAATAGCAGTAATGACTATCTGTTATTCAATGTGTTTCTATTGGCTAATAGCAGTAATGACTATCTGTTATTCAATGTGTTTCTATTGGCTAATAGCAGTAATGACTATCTGTTGTTCCATGTGTTTCTATTGGCTAATAGCAGTAATGACTATCTGTTATTCAATGTGTTTCTATTGGCTAATAGCAGTAATGACTATCTGTTATTCAATGTGTTTCTATTGGCTAATAGCAGTAATGACTATCTGTTATTCAATGTGTTTCTATTGGCTAATAGCAGTAATGACTATCTGTTGTTCCATGTGTTTCTATTGGCTAATAGCAGTAATGACTATCTGTTGTTCCATGTGTTTCTATTGGCTGATAACAGTAATGACTATCTGTTGTTCCATGTGTTTCTATTGGCTAATAGCAGTAATGACTATCTGTTGTTCCATGTGTTTCTATTGGCTAATAGCAGTAATGACTATCTGTTGTTCCATGTGTTTCTATTGGCTAATAACAGTAATGACTATCTGTTGTTCCATGTGTTTCTATTGGCTAATAGCAGTAATGACTATCTGTTGTTCCATGTGTTTCTATTGGCTAATAGCAGTAATGACTATCTGTTATTCCATGTAGTGAACCTGTTATTCAATGTGTTTCTATTGGCTAATAGCAGTAATGACTATCTGTTGTTCCATGTAGTGAATCTGTTATTCAATGTGTTTCTATTGGCTAATAGCAGTAATGACTATCTGTTATTCAATGTGTTTCTATTGGCTAATAGCAGTAATGACTATCTGTTGTTCCATGTGTTTCTATTGGCTAATAGCAGTAATGACTATCTGTTATTCAATGTGTTTCTATTGGCTAATAGCAGTAATGACTATCTGTTGTTCCATGTGTTTCTATTGGCTAATAGCAGTAATGACTATCTGTTGTTCCATGTGTTTCTATTGGCTAATAGCAGTAATGACTATCTGTTATTCAATGTGTTTCTATTGGCTAATAGCAGTAATGACTATCTGTTGTTCCATGTGTTTCTATTGGCTAATAGCAGTAATGACTATCTGTTATTCAATGTGTTTCTATTGGCTAATAGCAGTAACGACTCTCTGTTGTTCCATGTAGTGAATCTGTTATTCAATGTGTTTCTATTGGCTAATAGCAGTAATGACTATCTGTTATTCAATGTGTTTCTATTGGCTGATAGCAGTAATGACCAGCTGTTGTTCCATGTAGTGAACCTGTTATTCAATGTGTTTCTATTGGCTAATAGCAGTAATGACTATCTGTTATTCCATGTAGTGAACCTGTTATTCAATGTGTTTCTATTGGCTAATAGCAGTAATGACTATCTGTTGTTCCATGTAGTGAATCTGTTATTCAATGTGTTTCTATTGGCTAATAGCAGTAATGACTATCTGTTATTCAATGTGTTTCTATTGGCTAATAGCAGTAATGACTATCTGTTGTTCCATGTGTTTCTATTGGCTAATAGCAGTAATGACTATCTGTTATTCAATGTGTTTCTATTGGCTAATAGCAGTAATGACTATCTGTTGTTCCATGTGTTTCTATTGGCTAATAGCAGTAATGACTATCTGTTGTTCCATGTGTTTCTATTGGCTAATAGCAGTAATGACTATCTGTTATTCAATGTGTTTCTATTGGCTGATAGCAGTAATGACCAGCTGTTGTTCCATGTAGTGAACCTGTTATTCAATGTGTTTCTATTGGCTAATAGCAGTAATGACTATCTGTTGTTCCATGTAGTGAATCTGTTATTCAATGTGTTTCTATTGGCTAATAGCAGTAATGACTATCTGTTATTCAATGTGTTTCTATTGGCTAATAGCAGTAATGACTATCTGTTGTTCCATGTGTTTCTATTGGCTAATAGCAGTAATGACTATCTGTTATTCAATGTGTTTCTATTGGCTGATAGCAGTAATGACCAGCTGTTGTTCCATGTAGTGAACCTGTTATTCAATGTGTTTCTATTGGCTAATAGCAGTAATGACTATCTGTTATTCCATGTAGTGAACCTGTTATTCAATGTGTTTCTATTGGCTAATAGCAGTAATGACTATCTGTTGTTCCATGTAGTGAATCTGTTATTCAATGTGTTTCTATTGGCTAATAGCAGTAATGACTATCTGTTATTCAATGTGTTTCTATTGGCTAATAGCAGTAATGACTATCTGTTGTTCCATGTGTTTCTATTGGCTAATAGCAGTAATGACTATCTGTTGTTCCATGTGTTTCTATTGGCTAATAGCAGTAAGGACTATCTGTTATTCAATGTGTTTCAATTGGCTAATAGCAGTAATGACTATCTGTTATTCAATGTGTTTCTATTGGCTAATAGCAGTAATGACTATCTGTTGTTCAATGTGTTTCGTTTGGCTGATAACAGTAATGACTATCTGTTATTCAATGTGTTTCTATTGGCTAATAGCAGTAATGACTATCTGTTATTCAATGTGTTTCTATTGGCTGATAGCAGTAATGACTTTCTGTTATTCAATGTGTTTCTATTGGCTAATAGCAGTAATGACTATCTGTTATTCAATGTGTTTCTATTGGCTAATAGCAGTAATGACTATCTGTTATTCAATGTGTTTCTATTGGCTAATAGCAGTAATGACTATCTGTTGTTCCATGTAGTGAATCTGTTATTCAATGTGTTTCTATTGGCTAATAGCAGGAATGGCTATCTGTTATTCAATGTGTTTCTATTGGCTAATAGCAGTAAGGACAATGTGTTTCTATTGGCTAATAGCAGTAATGACTATCTGTTATTCAATGTGTTTATATGGGCTAATAGCAGTAAGGACAATCTGTTATTCAATGTGTTTCTAATGGCTAATAGCAGTAATGACTATCTGTTATTCAATGTGTTTCTATTGGCTAATAGCAGTAATGACTATCTGTTATTCAATGTGTTTCTATTGGCTAATAGCAGTAATGACTATCTGTTATTCAATGTGTTTCTATGGGCTAATAGCAGTAAGGACTATCTGTTATTCAATGTGTTTCTATTGGCTAATAGCAGTAATGACTATCTGTTATTCAATGTGTTTCTATTGGCTAATAGCAGTAATGACTATCTGTTATTCAATGTGTTTCTATTGGCTAATAGCAGAAATGCCAAATTCAATGCATCATGCAATCATTTTTTTTCAATATTTTTTTTATACTTAAAATTATAAATCAAATAGCTAAATAATCCTTGGTATCTTAAAACTATTCCATATGTCGGCTCAGACCCTCCCCCACCACCCCCGGCTTAGACTCTAGAGGGTTAATCACTATAATTGCACACAAGTGACATCTATATACAGTTGAAGTCGGAAGTTTACATACACCTTAGCCAAATACATTTAAATTCAGTTTTTCACAATTCCTGACATTTAATCATTGTAAAAAATTCCCTGTCTTAGGTCAGTTAGGATCACCACTTTATTTTAAGAATGTGAAATGTCAGAAAAATAGTAGAGAGAATGATTTATCTCAGCTTTTATTTCTTTCATCACATTCCCAGTGGATCAGAAGTTTACATACACTCAATTAGTATTTGGTAGCATTGCATTTACATTGTTTAATTTGGGTCAAACGTTTCGGGTAGCCTTCCACAGGTTTCTACAATAAGTTGGGTGAATTTTGGCCCATTCCTCCTGACAGATCTGGGGTAATTGAGTCAGGTTTGTTGGCCTCCTTGCTCGCACACGCTTTTTCAGTTCTGCCCACAACTTTTCTATGTTGTTGAGGTCAGGGCTTTGTGATGGCCACTCCAATACCTTGACTTTGTTGTCCTTAAGCCATTTTGCTACAACTTTGGAAGTATGCTTGGGGTCATTGTCCGTTTGGAAGACCCATTTGTGACCAAGCTTTAACTTCCTGACTGTTGTCTTGAGATGTTGCTTCAATATATCCACATATTTTTCTTTCCTCGTGATGCCAGCCTATTTTATGAAGTGCACCAGTCCCTCCTGCAGCAAAGCACCCCCACAACATGATGCTGTTCGGAACCAATGTTGTCGGCGGTGAACAGGCGGGACGTCAGGCTTGGTATTCCTAGAACCGGGGCGATAAGCAAGTGTGAAATTGAATCTACCGTTGAAGAACGGCCATCTGGCTTGCATCCACACAATGAATGGGAGGGATAACAGAGCCCTCCAGCCAGTGACACCAAACCTCAAGAGGCAGCTTAACTGCCAGGAGTTCCCGATCACCGACATCAAAATTCCTCTCTGCAGGCGAGAGCTTACGGGAAAAGAATGCACATGGGTGGACCTTCTGATCAGAGGGGGGAACGTTGAGATAGAACAGCACCTCCCCCGGTGTCGGAGGAGTCCACCTCCATGATGAATTGAGGTTCTGGGTCTGGCTGAGTGAAGGTGCAGCGGTGCTTGAGTTCCAGGAACGCTGCCTCTGCCTCAGGATTCCAGTGGACTGGAGTGGAGGGGGAGGTGAGAGTGGTGAGAGGTGCTGCCAGACGGCTGTAGTTGAGGGGTCCAGTGGAACGGAGTGGAGGGGGAGGTGAGAGTGGTGAGAGGTGCTGCCAGACGGCTGTAGTTGGGGATGAAACGTCTGTAAAAATTGGCAAACCCCAGAAAATGCTATATCTGCTTCGGATTAGAGGGCGTAGGCAACTCTGTGACTGTCATGTCTTGGTGGGGTCCATACGTAACTCCCCCTGTGCAATAATATAACACAGGAAAGACACAGAGGAAGCATGGAACTCACATTTCTCAGCTTTGACAAAAAGCCGTTGGAGACCTTGGCGAAAGTGTTGCTGGTGAGAGTCAGGGTCCTTAGAAAACAATCGGAACGTCATCCACAAAGACAAAAACGAAGCGTCCAATCACATCCCTCAGCACATCATTGACCAGGTTCTGGAAAACAGCAGGGGCATTAGTAAGACCTAAAGGCATGTCCAAATACTCAGTGGCCAAGTGGTGTGTTAAACGCAGTTACCACTCGTCCCCCTCTCTGATGCGCACAAGGTGGTAGCCATTCCGGAGGTCCAGTTTGGTGAACACAGTGGCACTATGGAGGGGAAAAGCAGAACTGATGAGTGTGCAAGGATACTTGTTCTTCACTGTGATGTTATTCAGCCCACGGAAGTCTATGCACGGCCTCAGTGACCCATCCTTCTTCACAAAGAAAAACTCAGCACCCACCGGGAAGGAAGAAGGCCTGATAAGTCCTGCAACCAGGGAGTCCTGGACGTACCTCTCCATAGCCTCCAGCTCGGGGTGAGAGAGGTTATATAACTGGCTACAGGGGAGAGGAGCGCTGGATGTACCTCTCGTGATACTCTGGAGGAACTGATGACAGGTCAGGATGTGGTGCTGAACACAGGAGCTAGATCGTGATACTCTGGAGGAACTGATGACAGGTCAGGAGGTTCTGGAATGGGGCACAGACAAGGCAGGGGCAAGGGCAGAATGTAGACAATTCTAGTGACAAAATGAACTCCAAGTGGTTACCCTTCCAGCGTTCCAGTCGATCTGAGGGTTGTGCAACTTTAACCATGGATGGCCAAGAACCAGGGGAGAGTGAGGACAGTCGATTATGTGGAAAGTGATCCTTTCCTGGTGGTTTCCAGAGAGATGCAGGATGACAGGGACGGTCCTCTCCCAGACACGGACGAGGAGCTGTCCGTTGAGAGCGTTGGCATCGAGGGGTGAATCGAGTGAAACAGAGTCCAGGCCCAACTGGGTAACGACACCACGGTCCAGGAAACTCTGAGTCGATGATAGCAGGCATGGGAAAGGCCTGACTCTGCCACACGAGGGCACCGTCAAGCAAGGGTCTGGGGGGTCTGGGGGAGAGATGGGCAGGCGATTTGGCTCAACGGTAGGTCCCCCACTAACTCTGTAACGTAACAAAATGTAGAGAAAGTCAAGAGGTCTGAAAACGTTCCAAATGCTCTGTAGCCATGTTATTTAGACTTGTTATTCTTCTTTGTTTATTCGCTGTGTATTTATTTATTGTGTCACTATTTTAAATGTTGTATATTTAACTCTGCATTGTTGGAAAAGGCTGTTGTTTACGAAGCAAATTACAAATTAGGTATGATTTAGAAAGAAATAGGTGCCGGCAATCATTTTGGGTGCCTGAACTCTGCACTATGTTCAAGCCAATATTCTGTAAGAGGTTCTGGAAGTCAAGCAGTAGAATATGTCAGGTTCTGGAACTCAGTTCTGGTGTTCTGTCCCTTGTCAAGCTTGTGTATTTCCCTCAGTGATTCAAACAGCAAATGGACACAAAATTAGACACAAATACAGCAAGTTTTTCTGGTAATAATTTGTGTTTCAGTGTCTTGTCAGTGGTGGAAGAGATACTCTGGAGCTGCTGCAGGGTGTCTGGGGCTGCTGTGGGTTCTCCTACTGGCTGGGATCATAGGCCTGTTACTCTACCGTGAGTTTGATATGTTCTCTCTCAAACATTCTTCATCTTCAGTGGTGTAATGACCACGGTTCAATGACATTTCAATTCCAGTCAATTCAATTCTTAAAGTTCACCAAATTCCACTGTTACCTTGTTCATTGATCGTATTATTTCACAGAGAGAAACCAATTGACCAGTTCCAACACCCTGACTGAAGAGAGAGACCAGCTACAGAAAGAGATAGAACTTCTGAAAAATCCTTTAGTTGAGAAAGGTGAGTCAAATTGTGTAATGACTGTTCTGTTTGACAGTCTCTGTATCAGTTCACATGTCACCTACAAACAGGAACTTCAACTTACATTAAATAAAAATGTGAGAAAAAAAACGATGACCATTAGTTAGTACCCGTCTTCCTTGAGTGTTTGCTTGATAATTAATTAATTGTTGTATTAAAGTGACTAAAGCAGGAAATGTTCAACTTATAGTGTGTCCGGACGGATGGAAGAAGATTGGTAGCAGTTGTTATTACGTCTCTACTGAGTACAAATCCTGGGAGGGTAGCAGACAGGACTGCAGAAATAGAGGAGCACACCTGGTGGTCATCAACAGCCAAGAGAAACAGGTGTGTGAGAAAGAGTGAGAGAGTGAGTGAGTGAGAGCGAGAGAGAGAGAGAGAGAGAGACAGAGACAGAGAGAGAGAGTGAGACAGGGATGCAGCTTAAGCCCCACCCTCTTCGACATATATATCAACGGATTGGCGAAGGCACTCTAGAACAGTCTGCAGTCCCGGTCCTCACCATACTAGAATCTGAAGTCAAATGTCTACAGTTCGCTGATGATCAGGAGCTTCTGTCCCCAACAAAGCAGGGCTTACGGCAGCACCTAGATATTCTGCACAGATGCTATCAGGCCTGAACCCTGACAGTAAATCTCAGTAAGACAAAAATTATGGTGTTCCATAAAAGGTTCAGTTGCCGGGAACATGAATAAAAATTCCATCTGGACACCGTTGCCCTAGAGCACACAAAAAAACTATACAGCCCTCGATCTAAACGTCAGCGACACAGGTAACTTCCACAAAGCTGTGAACGATCTGAGAGACAAGGCAAGAAGGGCCTTCTATGGAGGGCCATCAAAAGGAACATAAAATTGACACCCCAAATAGGATCTGGCAACAAAAAAAAGTGAATCATTTTTAGAACTCTTTGCCCTTTATGGTTAATCAGTTTTATGGTTGTGAGGTCTGGTGACACCAACCAAGAATTCACAAAATGTGACAAATATCAAATTGAGAACGTAAAACACGAAATAATGCATGCAGAGCAGAATTAGGCCGATACCCACTAATTATCAATATCCTGGAGAAGAGTCCCCTAAGCAAGCTGGTCCTGGGGCTCTGTTCACAAACACAAACAGACCCCACAGACCCCTCAGGACAGCAACACAATCAGACCCAACCAAATCATGAGAAAACAAAATAATAATTACTTGACATATTAGAAAGAATTAACAAAAAAACAGAGCAAACTAGAACGCTATTTGGACCTAAACAGAGAGTACACAGTGGCAGAATACCTGACCACTGTGACTGACCCAAATTTAAGGAAAGCTATGACTACGTAAAGACTCAGTGAGCGTAGACTTGCTATTGAGAAAGGCCACCATAGGCAGACATGGCTCTCAAGAGAAGACAGGCTATGTGCTCACTAAATGAGGTGGAAACTGAGCTGCACTTCCTAACCTCCTGCCCAATGTATGACCATATTAGAGACACATATTTTCATCAGACCACAGAAATCCGCAAAGAACTTGAAAACAAACCCAATTTACATTAACTCCCATATATATTGAGTGAAATACCACAGTGTGCCCTCACAGCAGCTAGATTTGTGACCAGTTTTCCCTTTTGTAATTTAACTATTTGCAATTAATATTTTAAATTGGAAAACATTTTTTTGGAGAAGACTATGTATTAACAATGTTGAATCTCTTCCACAACTATAGACATTAGTCAATCGGTTATGTGGAGTAAAGAACTATGTCTGGATTGGTCTGACTGACTCTGTTTCTGAGGGGACCTGGAAATGGGTGGACGGCACACCACTGACCACAAAGTAAGACATGAATGAATTCTGTGTCACTATGACATCACTGTCTGGAGAAGTAGGTTCAGAATGGACAGCCTGATTCTCCTACAGGTATTGAAACAGTGGACAGCCTGATTCTATGTGTTGTTTCTTCTACAGGTATTGGAACAGTGGACAGCCTGATTCTATGTGTTGTTTCTCCTACAGGTATTGGAACAGTGGACAGCCTGATTCTATGTGTTGTTTCTTCTACAGGTATTGGAACAATGACATTCTGATTCTGTGTTGTTTCTTCTACAGGTATTGGAACAGTGGACAGCCTGATTCTATGTGTTGTTTCTCCTACAGGTATTGGAACAGTGGACAGCTTGATTCTATATGTTGTTTCTCCTACAGGTATTGGAATAGTGACAGTCTGATTCTGTGTTGTTTCTTCTACAGGTATTGGAACAGTGGACAGCCTGATTCTATGATTCTGTGTTGTTTCTTCTACACGTATTGGAACAGTGGACAGTCTGATTCTGTGTTGTTTCTTCTACAGGTATTGGAACAGTAGATAGCCTGATTATATGTGTTGTTTCTTCTACAGGTATTGGAACAGTGGACAGTCTGATTCTGTGTTGTTTCTTCTACAGGTATTGGAACAGTGGACAGTCTGATTCTGTGTTGTTTCTTCTACAGGTATTGGAACAGTGGACAGCCTGATTCTATGATTCTGTGTTGTTTCTTCTACAGGTATTGGAACAGTGGACAGTCTGATTCTGTGTTGTTTCTTCTACAGGTATTGGAACAGTGGACAGCCTGATTCTATGATTCTGTGTTGTTTCTTCTACAGGTATTGGAACAGTGACAGTCTGATTCTGTGTTGTTTCTTCTACAGGTATTGGAACAGTGGAGAGCCTAATGGTGGAAGAGCAGAGAACTGTGTCTATTTCTACTCCAGGTCATCAGACACAGGAGAATGGTGGGACTATTACTGTTACTATAAATACAGATGGATCTGTGAGAAATAGGATTCATCCTCGGTACTCTCTGAACTGCTAAATAAGATTATGCTAAGTACTATATATCGTAATATATTTTCTGCTCATTCAACTTACCTTGTAAAGTACATACAATATATAACAATACAAATGTACAACACATTATAATAAAAATAACAGAACATATGCAACAACAATACAATGAATTGATAACAGAAAGACTGTTCTCTCTATTGTTGAGGAAATTCACCACTATGTACAAAAAATCCAAGGAAATGAATCATTATGAATCTTTATTATCACAGTCATGGAGTTTATGGATGTTAATTTTTATTATTATTACTTTTTATTTGAGTTTACTTGGTAAATATTTTCCTTATCTCTTCTTGCACTGCACTGTTGGTTAAGGGCTTGTAAGTCAGCATTTCACGGTAAAGTCTACACTTGTTGTATTCGTGGCATGTGACAAATAAAGTTTGATTTGATTTGAAGTCATATCAGCACGGTTGGTTCCTGCATGAGACTGACCGATACCACACCAGGCTTCTTACCTCGAAACTGAGATACTCCTTTTGGTTCCCAGAGCAATGTTCTGGGTGTACTGGGAAATTGCTTATTCAGTGATAGTGTGGATTCCTTCCAGTCAATCAGTTACTCGCATGAAACCAACCAAGTTGGTTATTAGAAAAGCAGCATTATTCTAAACATACGAGTGGATAAACAGAGAGAAAATGTAACATTTATATACTATTATATAATAGTTGATCTAACATGGAGTCTAGAAGGACTGTTCTCTACTGTATAATAACTTATGTAACATGGAGTCTAGAAGGACTGTTGTCTACTGTATAGTAGTTGATCTAACATGGAGTCTAGAAGGACTGTTCTCTACTGTATAATAACTTATCTAACATGGAGTCTAGAAGGACTGTTCTCTACTGTATAATAGTTGATCTAACATGGAGTCTAGAAGGACTGTTCTCTACTGTATAAGAGTTGATCTAACATGGAGTCTAGAATGACTGTTCTCTACTGTATAATAGTTGATCTAACATGGAGTCTAGAAGGACTGTTTTCTACTGTATAATAGTTGATCTAACATGGAGTCTAGAAGGACTGTTCTCTCTACTGTATAATAGTTGATCTAACATGGAGTCTAGAAGGACTGTTCTCTACTATATAATAGTTGATCTAACATGGAGTCTAGAAGGACTGTTCTCTACTATATAATAGTTGATCTAACATGGAGTCTGTGAGGATTGTTCTCTCTACTGTATAATAGTAGATCTAACATGGAGTCTATGAGGACTGTTCTCTACTGTATAATAGTTGATCTAACATGGAGTCTAGAAGGACTGTTCTCTACTATATAATAGTTGATCTAACATGGAGTCTATGAGGATTGTTCTCTCTACTGTATAATAGTTGATCTAACATGGAGTCTATGAGGACTGTTCTCTACTATATAATAGTTGATCTAACATGGAGTCTATGAGGACTGTTCTCTCTACTGTATAATAGTAGATCTAACATGGAGTCTATGAGGACTGTTCTCTCTACTGTATAATTTAATATAATCTCTGACACAAGTCTGAAAATGTGAATGTAATATACATCAGATGCGTGTCCATTAACACTCCAAGTACCAAAGAGATCAGATCAATAGAGACTCCGTGTCTTTTTGACTGCTGCTTTACCATTTCACAGGCACCAGCAACAGATGTGAACTACACAAAACAAACAAAGGTTTAGTGAATCCTCTTCTCATCGTCTTTTAGAAGAGAAAAGGCTTATATTCACTTGTCAACGACTGGTTGCTCAACTACTGAGCTCTGTCTGGGTGAAGGACCCGGTTTGAAACGAGGTGCCTTTGAACATGCCTGCATATATACCTTGCCATAGAGTTGTACAGAAGGCACACCTGCCTCGAGTCCTCGCAAGGCCATAGTTTCCTGGTCTGCATCCTCTCTGGTGTAGCACAGACTCCCCCCCCCCCCAACCACTATGGGGACGGACGGAGCACAGACTCCCCCCCCCCAACCACTATGGGGAAGGACGGAGCACAGACTCCCCCCCCCCAACCACTATGGGGACGGACGGAGCACAGACCCCCCCCCCCCCCCAACCACTATGGGGATGGAAGGAGCACAGACTTCCCCCCAACCACAATGGAGACGGACGGAGCACAGACTCCCACCCCAACCACTATGGGGACGGACAGAGCACAGTCTCCCCCCCAACCACTATGGGGACGGAGCACAGACTTCCCCCCCAACCACTATGGGGACGGACGGAGCACGGACTTCCCCCCCAACCACTATGGGGACGGACGGAGCACAGACTTCCCCCAAACCACTATGGGGACGGACGGAGCACAGACTCCCCTCCCACCACTATGGGGACGGACGGAGCACAGACTTCCCCCCCAACCACTATGGGGGAAAGGAACATCTGTGTTCCTGAAACCCTGCCCCTTGTGCAGTGGCTCATTTCAATTATACACTCTCTAGGGAAGACGGACGGAGCACAGACCCCCCGTGCCAAAGCTCTCCCCTCAGCACTTTTCAGGAGAAACTGAGACAGGAAGAGCTACTTCCAGTCGCCACCAAGCACCATTATTTTACCAGTGTCCATTTGTCTAAAGAAGTCTCTGTCACATCCCGGCATCTTGCCGTAGGGCAACTCGCTCGAACGCCACCAGAGGGCACTACATCACCAGTCGGTGAACGACTGTGGGCGACTCGTGGCAAGAGCAGTGGACTGGCTGGGTTCTTGTCCACGAACACAAAGGTATACAGACTGCAGTTCGCTATGAAGCCACCCGTTTTCAGTGGAGTTCTGATTTTATTAACGAATGGAGACGAAGGACGTCTGCTCTCTCTCATAGCAACGCCAGCAGCAGAGAGACACTGACGCTTCTAATCCTGGGACTTCCTGGTTCCTAAAACATGCCAGTCTGGACCTACGGCTCCTCCACAGCTACACCTCATGTTTACGCTCAATGTGCTGTGTTGCTCTGTTCGTCGAGGTGACCTGCTTCACTTCAGTCGACCTGCAGGACGCTTATTTCCACATAAGTATTCTGCCAGCACACGGGGAGGTTGCTCAGATTTGTCTTTTCAAGGTAGAGCCAACAAATACCCCCCTAAAAAATATATACATACAGACATTTCAAAAGACCTTGCTGTTCCCCTCCTGTATGTTCAACAAGTGAGGGAAGGTGGTTCTAGAAGCCCTGAGAGTTTCTTACACAGACAATTGCGTGCTTTGTTCACCTTAACGCTCTACCTCGGTTTCAGGAACTCCCCTAAGGGGTAGTGTCGCTAAGGAAGGTGGTGACAACACCACTCACACGGTGGGGGGGGGGGGGGGGGGGGGGGGGCGGAGTTCACGAGGGAAGAGCAGCTCCGCCAAGTTCATGTAAATGACCTCGAACTGCTGACAGTGTTTCATGCGTTGACACACTTCGAAACTGTCACACCGTGTCAGGACAGACAATATGGCTGTGGTGGGTTTGGTGTGTGTGTGTGTGTGTGTGTGTGTGTGTGTGTGTGTGTGGTGGGGGGGGGGGGCAAGGGAGACAATCACTTTCTGCTTCCACACAGACTAGCTGTCAAGGCACTCCTACTGTCACTACTGGCAGCTCATGTCCCAGTCATACTGAATGTGGGAGTCGGACATGTTGTCCGGAGGCTCGTTCCAGGCCAGTTCAGCCAGTCATGACATCCACCATCTCAGATTGTTCTGAACTTGTTTCTGTAGTTAGAAACAGAAGATAAAACAATCCTGCATTATCATTTTGTTGAAGTATAATTCAATCTCCTGAGTAAGTAATTGACTGCACCAAAACAATTGGCCATTTGAATTAATAGGATTCATAAATGTTGTAATAAATATACCTAACATTTGAACCAAACTGTTTTTTAAAGAATGAGTAAGACATGAGGATTCCACACACACACCAAGTATCTAATATAGTAGCTAGTTTCATATAACAGGAGTATCTAATATAGTAGCTAGTTTCATGTAACAGGAGAATTTAATATAGTAGCTGGCATCTTAAAACAGGAGTATCTACTATAGTAGCTAGTATCATTTAACAGGAGTATCTAATATAGTAGCTAGTTACATATAACAGGATAATTTAATATAGTAGCTGGCATCTTAAAACAGGAGTATCTACTATAGTAGCTGGTATCTTATAACAGCAGTATCTAATATAGTAGCTAGTATCATTTAACTGTCATGTATTGTCATGTTGTGTCTTGTTTCTGTCCTTTCCCTTCACCCTGTCTCCCTCTGCTGGTCGTTATTAGGTTCCCTTTTTCCCTCTGATTAGTCCTCTATATCTCTCTCTGTTTTTGTTCCTGTCTTTGTCGGATTCTTGTTTGTGTTTTTCATGCCTGAACCAGACTATCGTCATGTTTGCTGCAACCTTGTCCTGTCCTGTCGGAATCTGCCGGTCCATCTGAGCCTACCTATGTTTTGTTATTAAAGAAGTTCTGTTTACGTTAATTCGCTTTTGGGTCCTCATTCACCACCGTAACAGAAGAATCCGACCAAGAATGGACCCAGCGACTTCGGATCCTCTCCATTCAGCCGTCGAGATCCAGGGAGCGATGCTTGGCAGACACGAGCAGGAATTGTCTGCTGCTCGACATGCCGTTGAGACCCTGGCCACCCAAGTCTCCAACCTCACAGAACAGGTTCACCATCTCCGCCTCGATCCACCGGCCACTTCCAGGGCTTTCGATTCTCCGGAGCCCAGAATCAATAACCCGCCGTGTTACTCTGGGGAGCCCACTGAATGCCGCTCGTTCCTCACCCAGTGTGATATTGTGTTTTCTCTCCAGCCCAACACTTACTCCAGGAGCACTGCTCGTGTCGCCTACGTCATATCTCTCCTTACTGGACGGGCTCGTGAGTGGGGCACGGCAATCTGGGAGGCAAGGGCTGAGTGTACTAACCAGTATCAGGACTTTAAGGAGGAGATGATACGGGTTTTTGATCGATCTGTTTTTGGGGAGGAGGCTTCCAGGGCCCTGTCTTCCCTATGTCAAGGTAATCGATCCATAACAGACTACTCTATTGAGTTTCGCACTCTTGCTGCCTCCAGTGGCTGGAACGAGCCGGCTTTGCTCGCTCGTTTTCTGGAGGGTCTCCGCGCAGAGGTAAAGGATGAGATTCTCTCCCGGGAGGTTCCTTCCAGCGTGGATTCCTTGATTGAACTCGCTATTCGCATTGAGCGACGGGTTGATCTTCGTCACCGAGCTCGTGGAAAGGAGCTCGCGTTCTCCGTTGCCCCCCTCTCCGCATCACTACCATCTTCCTCTGCCGGCTCGGGTGCTGAGCCTATGCAGCTGGGAGGTATCCGCATCTCGACTAAGGAGAGGGAACGGAGAATCACCAACCGCCTCTGTCTCTATTGCGGTTCTGCTGGTCATTTTGTCACTTCATGTCCAGTAAAAGCCAGAGCTCATCAGTAAGCGGAGGGCTACTGGTGAGCGCTACTACTCCTGTCTCTCCTTCAAGATCCTGCACTACCTTGTCGGTCCATCTACGCTGGACCGGTTCGTCAGCTTCCTGCAGTGCCTTAATAGACTCTGGGGCGGAGGGCTGTTTTATGGACGAGACCTGGGCTCGGGAACATGACATTCCTCTCAGACAGTTAAGGGAGTCCACGGCCTTGTTCGCCCTGGATGGTAGTCCTCTCCCCAGGATTCAGCGTGAGACGCTACCTTTAACCCTCACTGTTTCTGGTAATCATAGCGAAACCATTTCTTTTTTAATTTTTCGTTCACCTTTTACACCTGTTGTTTTGGGCCATCCCTGGCTAGTTTGTCATAATCCTTCCATTAATTGGTCTAGTAATTCTATCCTCTCCTGGAACGTCTCTTGTCATGTGAAATGTTTAATGTCTGCTATCCCTCCTGTTTCCTCTGTCTCTTCTTCACAGGAGGAGCCTGGTGATTTGACAGGGGTGCCGGAGGAATATCACGATCTGCGCACGGTGTTCAGTCGGTCCAGGGCCACCTCTCTTCCCCCACACCGGTCGTATGATTGTAGTATTGATCTCCTTCCGGGAACCACTCCCCCCCGGGGTAGACTATACTCTCTGTCGGCTCCCGAACGTAAGGCTCTCGAAGATTATTTGTCTGTAGCTCTTGCCGCCGGTACCATAGTCCCCTCCTCCTCTCCCGCCGGAGCGGGGGTTTTTTTTGTTAAGAAGAAGGACGGGTCCCTGCGCCCCTGCATAGATTATCGAGGGCTGAATGACATAACAGTGAAGAATCGTTATCCGCTTCCTCTTATGTCTTCAGCCTTCGAGATCCTGCAGGGAGCCAGGTTTTTCACTAAGTTGGACCTTCGTAACGCTTACCATCTCGTGCGCATCAGGGAGGGGGACGAGTGGAAGACGGCGTTTAACACTCCGTTAGGGCACTTTGAATACCGGGTTCTTCCTTTCGGCCTCGCTAACGCTCCAGCTGTCTTTCAGGCATTAGTCAATTAGTCAATTAGTCCTGAGAGACATGCTGAACATCTTTGTTTTCGTTTACCTTGACGATATCCTGATTTTTTCACCGTCACTCCAGATTCATGTTCAGCACGTTCGACGTGTCCTCCAGCGCCTTTTAGAGAATTGTCTTTTTGTGAAGGCTGAGAAGTGCTCTTTTCATGCCTCCTCCGTCACATTTCTCGGTTCTGTTATTTCCGCTGAAGGCATTAAGATGGATCCCGCTAAGGTCCAAGCTGTCATTGATTGGCCCGTCCCTAAGTCACGCGTCGAGCTGCAGCGCTTTCTCGGCTTCGCGAACTTCTATCGTCGTTTCATCCGTAATTTCGGTCAGGTGGCAGCTCCTCTCACAGCCCTTACTTCTGTGAAGACGTGCTTTAAGTGGTCCGTTTCCGCCCAGGGAGCTTTTGATCTCCTCAAGAATCGTTTTACATCCGCACCTATCCTTGTTACACCTGACGTCACTAGACAGTTCGTTGTCGAGGTTGACGCGTCAGAGGTGGGCGTGGGAGCCATTCTTTCTCAGCGCTCCCTCTCTGACGACAAGGTCCACCCTTGCGCGTATTTTTCTCATCGCCTGTCGCCGTCGGAACGTAACTATGATGTGGGAAACCGCGAACTGCTCGCCATCCGCTTAGCCCTAGGCGAATGGCGACAGTGGTTGGAGGGGGCGACCGTTCCTTTTGTCGTTTGGACTGACCATAGGAACCTTGAGTACATCCGTTCTGCCAAACGACTTAATGCGCGTCAGGCGCGCTGGGCGCTGTTTTTCGCTCGTTTCGAGTTCGTGATTTCTTATCGTCCGGGCTCTAAGAACACCAAGCCTGATGCTTTATCTCGTCGCTTCAGTTCTTCAGTAGCCTCCACTGACCCCGAGGGGATTCTCCCTGAGGGGCGTGTCGTCGGGTTGACTGTCTGGGGAATTGAGAGGCAGGTAAAGCAAGCACTCACTCAAACTCCGTCGCCGCGCGCTTGTCCTAGGAACCTTCTTTTCGTTCCCGTTCCTACTCGTCTGGCCGTTCTTCAGTGGGCTCACTCTGCCAAGTTAGCCGGCCATCCTGGCGTTCGGGGTACGCTTGCTTCCATTCGCCAGCGTTTTTGGTGGCCCACCCGGGAGCATGACACGCGTCGCTTCGTGGCTGCTTGTTCGGTCTGCGCGCAGACTAAGTCCGGTAACTCCCCTCCTGCCGGCCGTCTCAGGCCGCTTCCCATTCCCTCTCGACCGTGGTCTCACATCGCCTTAGATTTTGTCACCGGACTGCCTTCGTCAGCGGGGAAGACTGTTATTCTTACGGTTGTCGACAGGTTCTCTAAGGCGGCTCATTTTATTCCCCTTGCTAAGCTTCCTTCTGCTAAGGAGACGGCACAAATCATCATCGAGAATGTTTTCAGAATTCATGGCCTTCCGTCAGACGTCGTTTCGGACAGAGGTCCGCAATTCACGTCTCAATTTTGGAGGGAGTTTTGCCGTTTGATTGGGGCTTCCGTCAGTCTCTCTTCCGGCTTTCACCCCCAGTCTAACGGTCAAGCAGAACGGGCCAATCAGACTATTGGTCGCATCTTACGCAGTCTTTCTTTTCGCAACCCTGCGTCTTGGTCAGAACAGCTCCCCTGGGCAGAATACGCCCACAACTCGCTTCCTTCGTCTGCGACCGGGCTATCTCCTTTTCAGAGTAGCCTCGGGTACCAGCCTCCGCTGTTCTCATCTCAGTTCGCCGAGTCCAGCGTCCCCTCCGCTCAGGCTTTTGTCCAACGTTGCGAGCGCACCTGGAAGAGGGTCAGGTCTGCACTTTGCCGTTATAGGGCGCAGACTGTGAGAGCTGCTAATAAGCGTAGAACTAAGAGTCCTAGATATTGTCGCGGTCAGAGAGTTTGGCTCTCCACTCAGAACCTTCCCCTTAAGACCGCTTCTCGCAAGTTGACCCCGCGGTTCATTGGTCCGTTCCGTATTTCTCGGATCATTAATCCTGTCGCAGTGCGACTTCTTCTTCCGCGATATCTTCGTCGCGTCCACCCGGTCTTCCATGTCTCCTGTGTCAAGCCCGTTCTTCGCGCCCCCGCTTGTCTTCCCCCCCCCCCCCATCCTTGTCGAGGGCACACCCATCTACAGGGTCCGTAGGATTTTGGACATGCGTCCTCGGGGCCGTGGTCATCAGTACCTAGTAGATTGGGAGGGGTACGGTCTTGAGGAGAGGAGTTGGGTTCCCTCTCGGGACGTGCTGGACCGTGCGCTGATCGATGATTTACTCCGTTGCCGCCAGGTTTCCTCCTCGAGTGCGCCAGGAGGCGCTCGGTGAGTGGGGGGGTACTGTCATGTATTGTCATGTTGTGTCTTGTTTCTGTCCTTTCCCTTCACCCTGTCTCCCTCTGCTGGTCGTTATTAGGTTCCCTTTTTCCCTCTGATTAGTCCTCTATATCTCTCTCTGTTTTTGTTCCTGTCTTTGTCGGATTCTTGTTTGTGTTTTTCATGCCTGAACCAGACTATCGTCATGTTTGCTGCAACCTTGTCCTGTCCTGTCGGAATCTGCCGGTCCATCTGAGCCTACCTATGTTTTGTTATTAAAGAAGTTCTGTTTACGTTAATTCGCTTTTGGGTCCTCATTCACCACCGTAACATTAACAGGAGTATCTAATATAGTAGCTAGTATCATTTAACAGGAGTATCTAATATAGTAGCTAGTTTCATATAACAGGAGAATTTAATATAGTAGCTGGTATCTTAAAACAGGAGTATCTACTATAGTAGCTAGTATCATTTAATAGGAGTATCTAATATAGTAGCTGGTAGCATCAGCTCTCCATGTCTGACATTTATTATGGAGCTGCGGCTTGGAGTATTGTTTCTTCATCCTATGTAAATCTATTTACATCCACTCTACCCTGTATAGGAGCACCACGATTATGAGAGAGAGAGAGAGAGGATAGGAGTTATTCCCTATATAGTGCACTACCTTTCACCAGGCCCCATAGGGAATAGGGTGTCGTTTATGGACGCAGATATATATCGAAATAAATGACAGTGGTAGTGAACATGACCTTGGTGAACAGTGTCTGCATCCCAAGAGGCACCCTATTCCCTATGGGCACTGGTCAAAAGTAGTGCACTAAGTAGGGAATATTGTGCCATAGGGCTCTGGTCAAAGTAGTGCACTATGTAAGGGAATAGGGTGCCAGCTCTGGTCAAAAGTAGTGCACTAAGTAGGGAATATGCCAGTAGGGTAAAGGTAAAGTAGGGATGCACACTGAAAGGAAAATAGAATCTCTTCCTCCATGTGAGTTAATTCTATTGGGACTGTGGTTAGCATGCTTAGGGCCCGGAAGAAGGTCACATATTCAAAATTAAATAGTGTCTCTCTCTCCCTTTTATTGTGACACTCCCATCTCTCTCTCTCTCTCTTTTCTCTCTCTAACTCGATCTTCTCTCTCTCTCTCTCTCTCTTTTCTCTCTCTAACTCAATTTTCTCTCTCTAACTCGATCTTCTCTCTCTCTCTTTCTCTCTCTTTCTCCCCCCTCTCTCTCTTTCTCTCTCTCTCTCTCTTCCTCTCTCTCTCTCTCTCTCTCTCTCTCTCTCTCTCTCTCTCTCTAACTCTTTCTCTCTCTCTCTTTCTCCCCCCCTCTCTCTTTCTCTCTCTAACTCTTTCTTCAATTCAATTCAATTCAATTCAATTCAAGGACTTTATTGGCATGGGAAACATGTGTTAACATTGCCAAAGCAAGTGAGGTAGATAATATATAAAGTGAATATATAAAGTGAAATAAACAATAAAAATTAACAGTAAACATTACACATACAGAAGTTTCAAAACAATAAAGACATTACAAATGTCATATTATATATATACAGTGTTTTAACAATGTACAAATAGTAAAGGACACAAGATAAAATAAATAAGCATAAATATGGGTTGTATTTACAATGGTGTGTGGTCTTCACTGGTTGCCCTTTTCTTGTGGCAACAGGTCACAAATCTTGCTGCTGTGATGGCACACTGTGGAATTTCACCCAGTAGATATGGGAGTTTTTCAAAATTGGATTTTTTTTCGAATTCTTTGTGGATCTGTGTAATCTGAGGGAAATATGTCTCTCTAATATGGTCATACATTGGGCAGGAGGTTAGGAAGTGCAGCTCAGTTTCCACCTCATTTTGTGGGCAGTGAGCACATAGCCTGTCTGCCTACGGCCATGTCTGCCTACGGCGGCCTTTTTCAATAGCAAGGCTATGCTCACTGAGTCTGTATATAGTCAAAGCTTTCCTTAATTTTGGGTCAGTCACATTGGTCAGGTATTCTGCCGCTGTGTACTCTCTGTGTAGGGCCAAATAGCATTATAGTTTGCTCTGTTTTTTTGTTAATTCTTTCCAATGTGTCAAGTAATTATCTTTTTGTTTTCTCATGATTTGGTTGGGTCTAATTGTGCTGCTGTCCTGGGGCTCTGTATGGTGTGTTTGTGTTTGTGAACAGAGCCCCAGGACCAGCTTGCTTAGGGGACTCTTCTTCAGGTTCATCTCTCTGTAGGTGATGGCTTTGTTGTGGAAGGTTTGGGAATCGCTTCCTTTTAGGTGGTTATAGAATTTAATTAACGGCTCTTTTCTGGATTTGGATAATTAGTGGGTATCGGCCTAATTCTGCTCTGGTGTTCTACGTTGTACATGGAGGATATTTTTGCAGAATTCTGCGTGCAGAGTCTCAATTTGGTGTTTGTCCCATTTTGTGAAGTCTTGGTTGGTGAGCGGACCCCAGACCTCACTACCATAAAGGGCAATGGGCTCTATGACTGATTCAAGTATTTTTAGCCAAATCCTAATTGGTATGTTGAAATGTATGTTCCTTTTGATGGCATAGAATGCCCTTCTTGTCTTGTCTCTCAGATCGTTCACAGCTTGTGGAAGTTACCTGTGGCGCTGATGTCTAGTTTTGTATAGTTTTTTGTGTGCTCTCGAGCAACAGTGTCTAGATGGAATTTGTATTTGTGGTCCTGGTGACTGGACCTTTTTTGGAACACCATTATTTTGGTCTTACTGAGATTTACTGTCAGGGCCCAGGTCTGACAGAATCTGTGCATAACATCTAGGTGCTGCTGTAGGCCCTCCTTGGTTGGTGACAGAAGCACCAGATCATCAGCAAACAGCAAGACATTTGACTTCGGATTCTAGCAGGGTGAGGCCGGGTGATGCAGACTTTTCTAGTGCCCACGCCAATTGGTTGATATATATATATCTCTAACTCTTTCTTCTCTCCCCCCCTCTCTCTCTAACTCTTTCTTCTCTCTCTCTCTCTCTCTAACTCTTTCTTCTCTCTCTAACTCTTTCTTCTCTCTCCCCCCTCTCCCTCTCCCTCTCTAACTCTTTCTTCTCTCTCTAACTCTTTCTTCTCTCTCTAACTCTTTCTTCTCTCTCTAACTCTTTCTTCTCTCTCTCTCTCTCTCTCTCTCTCTCCCATATTCTCTCTGCTCTCTGTTTATTTATTTGTTTACTTGTTTGTTTTACCATGAGTCATTCCACTGCTGTGGTTTTTACACATTATGGACATGTAGTGTATAGACAAGTGAGAGTGTGTGTCTGTATCTCTGTGTGTGCGTTTGTGCCTCAGTGTGTATGTGTCTCAGTGTGTGTGTGTGTGTGTTTGCATCAGTGTGTGTGTGTGTGTGTGTGTATCAGTGTGTGTGTCTCAGTGTGTGTCTCAGTGTGTGTGTCACTGTGTGTGTCTGTTTGTGTGTGCATCAGTGTGTGTGTCTCAGTGTGTGTCTGTATGTGTGTATCAGTGTGTGTGTGTCTCAGTGTGTATGTTTCAGTGTGTGTGTGTCTCAGTGTGTGTCTCAGTGTGTGTGTCACTGTGTGTGTCTCAGTGTGTGTGTCTCAGTGTGTGTGTGTGTCTCAGTGTGTGTCTGTTTGTGTGTGTATCAGTGTTTGTGTCTCAGTGTGTGTGTCTCAGTGTGTGTCACAGAGCTCATTATGTTTGTTTGTCAAACAGGCAGACAAGAGGAACGACACATCTATCCGCCTGCTCGGTGTGTTTGTTTGTCAAACAGGCAGAGAAGAGGAACGACACATCTGTCCGCCTGCTCGGTGTGTTTGTCTCGTTATTCCATCATTAACGGCGTCGAAACGAGAGAAGAAGAACGACCCAGCGAAACAGATCAGCTTCAGAGACAGCGTTAGTTCAAACTGTAGAACCCAGTTCCTTCATTTGAATATAACAATAGATTTTATCAAACAAAACTATGCTACACTTCATCTTTGTGTCAAGGCTCAGGAGAAGACGCAAATGCAGACAGTAACAAGTAGTAACAAAGTGTAACAAAGTAGTAACAAAAGTGTATTACTAGAACAGGGGGGGGGAGGCAAACAACAGGTCAAAGAGCAGAGGTCAGTGATCCAGAGCAGAGCCCAAAAGGTACAGAACGGCAGGCAAGGTCAGGGTCAGGGTCAGGGTCAGGGTCAGGGTCAGGGTCAGGGCAGAGGTCAGTGATCCAGAGCAGAGGCCGAAAGGTACAGAACGGCAGGCAGGGTCAGGGTCAGTGTCAGGGTCAGGGCAGAGGTCAGTAATCCAGGGTGGTGACCAGGTACAGAATGGCTGGGAGGTTCAGGGTCAAGGCAGGCAGAATGGCAGGGAGGTTCAGGGTCAGGGTCAGGGTCAGGGTCAGGGCAGAGGTCAGTGATCCAGAGCAGAGCCCAAAAGGTACAGAACGGCAGGCAGGGTCAGGGTCAGGGTCAGGGTCAGGGCAGAGGTCAGGGTCAGGGCAGGCAGAGGTCAGTAATCCAGGGTGGTGACCAGGTACAGAATGGCAGGGAGGTTCAGGGTCAAGGCACGCAGAATGGCAGGGAGGTTCAGGGTTAAAGCAGGCAGAATGGCAGGGAGGTTCAGGGTCAAGGCAGGCACAATGGCAGGGAGGTTCAGGGTCAAGGCAGGCACAATGGCAGGGAGGTTCAGGGTCAAGGCAGGCACAATGGCAGGGAGGTTCAGGGTCAAGGCAGGCACAATGGCAGGGAGGTTCAGGGTCAAGGCAGGCACAATGGCAGGGAGGTTCATGGTCAAGGCAGGCAGAATGGCAGGGAGGTTCAGGGTCAAGGCAGGCAGAATGATCAAAACTGGGAAAACTAGAAAACAGGAACTAGAGAAAGACAGGAGCACGAGAAAAATGCTGATAGGCTTGACGAAACAAAACTATCTAGCAACAGACAAACAGAGAACCCAGATATAAAAACACTGGGGATAATGAGGAAGATGGGTAACACCTGGTGGGGGTGGAGGGGGAGACAATCACAAAGACAGATGGAAAAGATCAGGGCGTGACACTCTAGGATGACAAATCAGAGCAAAATGACTGAATTTAAGTACATTATTTACCTTCAAAGGTGAATGTTTGAATCCAGTTCCTGTGATTAATTAATAGACATTCTATTCTAGTCTAGACTTCTACGACAAACAGATTATAACAGACATTATATTCTAGTCTAGACTTCTACTACAACAGATTATAACAGGCATTCTATTCTAGTCTAGACTTCTACGACAACAGATTATAACAGACATTCTATTCTAGTCTAGATTTCTACTACAACAGATTATAACAGACATTCTATTCTAGTCTAGATTTCTACTACAACAGATTATAACAGATATTCTATTATAGTCTAGACTTCTACTACAACAGATTATAACAGACATTCTATTCTAGTCTAGATTTCTACGACAACAGATTATAACAGACATTCTATTCTAGTCTAGATTTCTACTACAACAGATTCTAACAGACATTCTATTCTAAATCAGAACTCCTACTCTGATAATCTTTATGAATACTGGACCTGATCCTAGATCAGAACTCCTACTCTGATCATCTTTATGAATACTGGACTTGATCCTAGATCAGAACTCCTCTGATCATCTTTATGAATACTGGACCTGATCCTAGATCAGAACTCCTACTCTGATCATCTTTATGAAAACTGGACCTGATCCTAGATCAGAACTCCTACTCTGGTCATCTTTATGAATACTGATCCTAGATCAGAACTCCTACTCTGATCATCTTTATGAAAACTGGACCTGATCCTAGATCAGAACTCCTACTCTGGTCATCTTTATGAATACTGATCCTAGATCAGAACTCCTACTCTGATCATCTTTATGAATACTGGACCTGATCCTAGATCAGAACTTCATCAGAACAGAGAAATGTAGACATACAATCGAACAAACATCATCTACTGACCTCTGACCTCTCCTTGATTGTCTCCTCATCATGTCAGATTCTGAAATCTCCTCTAACGACCTCTGACCTCTCCTCTGTTGTCTCTTCATCAGGTCAGGTTCTGTTCTCTCCTCTACTGTCATCTCATCATGTCAGGTTCTGGCCTCTCCTCTACTGTCATCTCATCATGTCAGGTTCTGTTCTCTCCTCTACTGTCATCTCATCATGTCAGGTTCTGGCCTCTCCTCTACTGTCATCTCATCATGTCAGGTTCCCTCCTCTACTGGCATCTCTCCATGTCTTGTTCTGGCCTCTCCTCTACTGCCATCTCATCATGTCAGGTTCTGGCCTCTCCTCTACTGTCATCTCATCATGTCAGGTTCTGGCCTCTCCTCTACTGTCATCTCATCATGTCAGGTTCTGACCTCTCCTCTACTGTCATCTCATCATGTCAGGTTCTGGCCTCTCCTCTACTGTCATCTCATCATGTCAGGTTCTGGCCTCTCCTCTACTGTCATCTCATCATGTCAGGTTCTGGCCTTCCTGGAACCATCAAGATCAATCTCTCTGTCTTTCTTCTTGTTAGGTGTGATTAAATTCTGTGGAGCCAGCAAAGTAAAAATACTCTACCAAGGGTTACTTAACCATGGGTTACTATACTAAGGGTTACTATACCAAGGGTTACTATACTAAGGGTTACTCTACCAAGGGTTACTTAACCATGGGTTACTATACTAAGGGTTACTATACCAAGGGTTACTATGCTAAGGGTTAATATACTAAGGGTTACTTAACCATGGGTTACTATACTAAGGGTTACTCTACCAAGGGTTACTATGCTAAGGGTTACTATACTAAGGGTTACTTTACCAAGGGTTACTTTACCAAGGGTTACTATACTAAGGGTTACTTTACCAAGGGTTACTTTACCAAGGGTTACTATGCTAAGGGTTACTTTACCAAGGGTTACTTTACCAAGGGTTACTATACCAAGGGTTACTATACTAAGGGTTACTTTACCAAGGGTTACTTTACCAAGGGTTACTTTACCAAGGGTTACTATACTAAGGGTTACTTTACCAAGGGTTACTTTACCAAGGGTTACTATACCAAGGGTTACTTTACCAAGGGTTACTACCCAAGAGTAACTATGCTAAGGGTTACTTAACCAAGGGTTACTATACCAAGGGTTACTTTACCAAGGGTTACTACCCAAGGGTTACTATACCAAGGGTTACTACCCAAGTGTAACTATGCTAAGGGTTACTCTACCAAGGGTTACTTAACCAAGGGTTACTATACCAAGGGTAACTATGCTAAGGGTTACTCTACCAAGGGTTACTTAACCAAGGGTTACTATAACAAGGGTTACTACCCAAGGGTAACTATGCTAAGGGTTACTCTACCAAGGGTTACTACCCAAGGGTAACTATGCTAAGGGTTACTATACCAAAGGTTACTTTACCAAGGGTAACTATGCTACGGGTTACTCTACCAAGGGTTACTACCCAAGGGTAACTATGCTAATGTTTACTCTACCAAGGGTTACAATACCAAGTGTAACTATGCTAAGGGTTACTCTACCAAGGGTTACTATGCTAAGGGTTACTCTACCAAGGGTTACTTAACCAAGGGTTACTACCCAAGGGTTACTATGCTAAGGGTTACTCTACCAAGGGTTACAATACCAAGTGTAACTATGCTAAGGGTTACTTAACCAAGGGTTACTCTACCAAGGGTTACTTAACCAAGGGTTACTATACCGAGGGTTACTACCCAAGGGTAACTATGCTAAGGGTTACTCTACCAAGGGTTACTACCCAAGGGTAACTATGCTAAGGGTTACTCTACTAAGGGTTACTTAACCAAGGGTTACTATACCAAGGGTTACTATACCAAGGGTTACTCTACCAAGGGTTACTCTACCAAGGGTTACTTAACCAAGGGTTACTATACCAAGGGTTACTTTCCCAAGGGTAACTTTCCCAAGGGTTACTCTCCCAAGGGTAACTCTACAAATTGTAACTCTACCAAGTGTAACTATACCAAAGTGTAACTCTACCAAGGGTTACTATACCAAGGCTCACTATACCAAGGGTAGCTATACCAAGGGTAACTTTGCCAAGACTTACTATACCAAGGGAAACTATTCCAAGGGTAACTAAACCAAGGTTAGCTATACCAAGGGTTCACACAACTACCCTGTACGGTGTGTAGTGCTGTGTGTGTGTGAACAGCAAACTGCTGACAGGTTGTGCTTCGAGGTGGAGGAGGATAGAGTTGTTTACTCAGAATGGACAGATATATCTCCATCCAGCAGGGAGCTGCCGTAGAGGAAGCAGGAAACACCAGGAGAGAGAGATGTAAAGAGGGGGGGTTAGCCTTTAGCCAAATAATGATAGAACTGGCATTAGAGTGCAAAAACCTCCTGCAGATGAGAATAAATCCACATCTAGATCATTCCCAAAGAGCAAACAGCAAAGACATAGGCTGTGTCCTCCAATATCAACCTGTTCCCTATATAGTTCACTACTTCTGTTCAGCGCCCCTAAGGCTGTGGTCAAAAGTAGTGCACTATATAGGGAATAGGGTTCCATAGAGCTCTGGTCTAAAGTAGTGCACTATATAGGGAATAGGGTGCCATAGGGCTCTGGTCTAAAGTAGTGCACTATGTAGGGAATAGGGTGCCATAGGGCTCTGGTCTAAAGTAGTGCACTATATAGGGAATAGGGTGCCATAGGGCTCTGGTCTAAAGTAGTGCACTATGTAGGGAATAGGGTGCCATAGGGCTCTGGTCTAAAGTAGTACCACTATATAGGGAATAGGGCTCTGGTCTAAAGTAGTGCACTATATAGAGAATAGGACTCTGGTATAAAGTAGTGCACTATATAGGGAATAGGGCTCTGGTCTAAAGTAGTGTACTATATAGGGAATAGGGCTCTGGTCTAAAGTAGTGTACTATATTGGGAATAGGGTGCCATTTGACAACCATACTTTGTAATCTGTTTTATTCAGTGGCTCATTAATGAAGTATCTAGCTCATTAAAATAGGATATTAAATAGGTGTGTGTGTGTGTGTGTGTGTGTGTGTGTGTGTGTGTGTGTGTGTGTGTGTGTGTGTGTGTGTGTGTGTGTGTGTGTGTGTGTGTGCGTGTGTGTGTGCTTGTGTAAGTGTAATCAAATCAAATATTGACATGCCACATGCGCCGAATACAACTGGTGTAGACTATACCATGAAATGCTTAAAGCCCTTATAAGCCCGTCCCAATGAATCAGACTTTAAATATAATAATACAAAATAAAATAGTAACTAACATGAGAGGAACATGATAAAATACACAATACGTGAGTTACATACAGGAAGTACCAGATCAATGTGGAGTTATATACAGGAAGTAACCAGATCAATGTAGAGTTATATACAGGAAGTACCAGATCAATGTAGAGTTATATACAGGAAGTACCAGATTAATGTGGAGCTATATACAGGAAGTACCAGATTAATGTGGAGCTATATACAGGAAGTACCAGATCAATGTGGAGCTATATACAGGAAGTACCAGATCAATGTAGAGCTATATACAGGAAGTACCAGATTAATGTGGAGCTATATACAGGAAGTACCAGATCAATGTGGAGCTATATACAGGAAGTACCAGATCAATGTAGAGCTATATACAGGAAGTACCAGATTAATGTGGAGCTATATACAGGAAGTACCAGTACCAGATCAATGTGGAGCTATATACAGGGAGTACCAGTACCAGATCACTGTGGAGCTATATACAGGAAGTACCCGATCAATGTGGAGCTATATACAGGAAGTACCCGATCAATGTGGAGCTATATACAGGAAGTACCAGTACCAGATCAATGTGGAGCTGTATACAGGAAGTACCAGATCAATGTGGAGCTATATACAGGGAGTACCAGTACCAGATCAATGTGGAGCTATATACAGGAAGTACCAGATCAATGTGGAGCTATATACAGGAAGTACCAGATCAATGTGGAGCTATATACAGGAAGTACCAGATCAATGTGGAGCTATATACAGGAAGTACCAGATCAATGTGGAGCTATATACAGGAAGTACCAGTACCAGATCAATGTGGAGCTATATACAGGAAGTACCAGTACCAGATCAATGTGGAGCTATATACAGGAAGTACCAGATCAATGTGGAGCTATATACAGGAATTACCAGATCAATGTGGAGCTATATACAGGAAGTACCAGATCAATGTGGAGCTATATACAGGAAGTACCAGTACCAGATCAATGTGGAGCTATATACAGGAAGTACCAGATCAATGTGGAGCTATATACAGGAAGTACCAGTACCAGATCAATGTGGAGCTATATACAGGAAGTACCAGATCAATGTGGAGCTATATACAGGAAGTACCAGTACCAGATCAATGTGGAGCTATATACAGGAAGTACCAGTACCAGATCAATGTGGAGCTATATACAGGAAGTACCAGATCAATGTGGAGCTATATACAGGAAGTACCAGTACCAGATCAATGTGGAGCTATATACAGGGAGTACCAGTCCCAGCTACAAGTTATTTGAGGTACACTACCATTCAAAAGTTTGTGGTCAATTAGAAATATCCTTGTTTTTTGTCTATTAAATTAACATCAAATTGATCAGAAATACAGTGTAGACATTGTCAATGTTGCAAATGACTATTGTAGCTGGAAACGGCTGATTTTTTATGGAATATCTACATAGGCGTACAGAGGCCCACTATCAGCAACCATCACCCCTGTGTTCCAATGGCACGTTGTGTTAGCTAATCCAAGCTTATCATTTTAAAAGGCTAATTGATCATTAGAAAACCCTAGATGGCTAGAAATGGCTAGAAACAAATAACTTTCTTCTGAAACTCGTCAGTCTATTCTTGTTCTGAGAAATGAAGGCTGTTCCATGTGAGAACTTGCCAAGAAACTGAAGATCTCGTACAACGCTGTGTACTACTCCCTTCACAGAACAGTGCAAACTGGCCCTAACCAGAACTGAAAGAGGAATGGGAGGCCTCAGTGCACAACTGAGCAAGTGGACAAGTACATTAGAGTGTCTAGTTTGAGAGACAGATGCCTCACAAGTCCTCCACTGGCAGCTTCATTAAATAGTACCCGCAAAACACCAGTCTCAACGTCAACAGTGAAGAGGAGACTCCGGGCTGCTGGCCTTCTAGGCAGAGTTACAAAGAAAAATACATATCTCATACTGGCCAATAAAAATAAAAGATTAAGACGGGCAAAAGAACACAGACATTGGACAGAGGAACGGCAGGCCCTGGTTCCTCCCCAGGCTGTGTCACAACAGGCCATGTTCTGGAGTCCCATAGGGCGGTGCACAATTGGTCCAGCGTCGTCCCGGTTATGGGAGGGTGTGGCCGGGGGGTAGGCAGTCATTGTAAATAAGAATGTGTTCTTAAACTGATTTGTCAATAAAGTTTAAATAAAATAAAAAAATACAGTTAAAAAAAGTGAAGCACTTAGTGACCATGGAGTTCAGGAGGGGGACTAAACACACACCCCTGAGGGGCACCCGTGTTGAGGGTTCAGCATGAGAAAGATGTGTTGTTGCCTACCCTCACCACCTGGGGCCGGCCCGTCAGGAAGTCCAGGATCCAGTTGCAGAGGGATGTGTTTAATCCCTTGGGTCCCTAACTTGGTGATGATCTTGGAAGGGGACTTCGGTGTTGAACGCTTAGCTGTAGTCTATGAACAGCATTCTCACGTAGTTATTTCAATCTCTTGTCCCCATACAGTTGATTGAGTGCCAGATTGGTGTTAGATTGTGATTGGTGTTAGATTGTGATTGGTGTTAGATTGTGATTGGTGTTAGATTGTGATTGGTGTTAGATTGTGAATGGTGTTAGATTGTGATTGGTGTTAGATTGTGATTGGTGTTAGATTGTGATTGGTGTTAGATTGTAGAGGGATGTAGACAGTACGTGATAATTACAGACAATAACTCTCTTGGTAGATTAAAGGGTGTGCAGTTTACCACGAGGTATTCTGTATCAGGTGAGCAAAACGCTTGAGATTTCCTTCCCACCTGAAGCAGCACACCAGTTGTTATATATGATAAATCACACCCCTCCTCCTTTAGACTCGCCTGAAGCAGCACACCAGTTGTTATTCATGATAAATCACACCCCTCCTCCTTTAGACTCGCCTGAAGCAGCACACCAGTTGTTATTCATGATAAATCACACCCCTCCCCCTTTAGACTTGCCTGAAGCAGCACACCAGTTGTTATATATGATAAATCACACCCCTCCTCCTTTAGACTCGCCTGAAGCAGCACACCAGTTGTTATTCATGATAAATCACACCCCTCCTCCTTTAGACTGGCCTGAAGCAGCACACCAGTTGTTATATATGATAAATCACACCCCTCCTCCTTTAGACTTGCCTGAAGCAGCACACCAGTTGTTATTCATGATAAATCACATCCCTCCTCCTTTAGACTGGCCTGAAGCAGCACACCAGTTGTTATTCATGATAAATCACACCCTTCCTCCTTTAGACTGGCCTGAAGCAGCACACCAGTTGTTATTCATGATAAATCACACCCCTCCTCCTTTAGACTGGCCTGAAGCAGCACACCAGTTGTTATTCATGATAAATCACATCCCTCCTCCTTTAGACTGGCCTGAAGCAGCACACCAGTTGTTATTCATGATAAACCACACCCCTCCTCCTTTAGACTGGCCTGAAGCAGCACACCAGTTGTTATTCATGATAAATCACACCCTTCCTCCTTTAGACTGGCCTGAAGCAGCACACCAGTTGTTATTCATGATAAATCACAGGGCTCCTTTAGATTTGCCTGAAGCAGCACACCAGTTGTTATTCATGATAAATCACACCCCTCCTCCTTTAGATTTGCCTGAAGCCTCCGTCTGATTGTGCTGCAGCACGGAGGTCCACTAAGTACTATGTGAATCGTGTCGCCATACAGCCAACGTCTCTGTAAGACACAGCAGCTTTTTAAATCCCTCTGATGGGAGAACGAAGCTCATCCGGCTTATTCTCCAGTGACATTTTGCCAATAGAACGGAAGGGGAGCACCGTTCGGTTTTCTCTTCGACCTCAATTTCACCAGGACTCCAGCGTCTACGCCCGCGGCATTTTGGGTAGCCCATGGGATCAAAGGAATAGGGTCCGGTATGAACAGTGGAACAGCTGAGTCGGAGTTGAAGTCATATTTGAAGTCGAAATTGGAGGTTTTGTAACTGTCGATGTCCAGAAGTGATAATAGCATGATATTTCCTTACAAAAAAAAAAAAGAGTCGAGATAAACACGAGAAAAGTCAGCGAATAGCAAAGTTGGGTGTAAACTCTTAAGATGTCACCGTTCTCCGTAGGCGCCATCTTTTAAATGACGCGTGTGTATGTGTGTTTTTTATAGACGAATCATCCGTAATATTCAAAACCTTCAGCACGGTTCAGCAAGGACGGCGAAACGCACACAATACATTGGTGAGTCATTTTCACAAGCTACTCCTACTTCAGAAGAGGCAACTATAGAATGTGTACATTGCATAACGGATTATGGATGGATATATGTTATGCAATATGATAATTGCATTTCCTTTTGTACGAATAATAAAACAATTTATGTAACAGCTAACCTGAGGTCAACTAGAAACTAGTACACCCACACAACAATTCAACTGCTAGCATATCATTTACTTTCTCGCTATAATCACACACGGTGAACCTAAAATTCAACATCTGCCTGTGTCCTTAGAGGCACCCTATTCCCTAGGCAGGGTAGCTTAGTGGTTAGAGTGTTGGACTAGTAACCGGAAGGTTGCAAGTTCAAACCCCCGAGCTGACGAGGTACGAATCTGTCATTCTGCCCCTGAACAGGCAGTTAACCCACTGTTCCCAGGCCGTCATTGAAAATAAGAATTTGTTCTTAACTGACTTGCCTCATTAAATAAAGGTTAAATAAAAAAAAATAAAAAAACATAATGCACTACTATAGACCAGAGCCCTATTCCCTATATAGTGAACTACTAGTGACCAGGGCCCTATTCCCTATATAGTGGTACTACTATAGACCAGAGCCCTATTCCCTATATAGTGGTACTACTATAGACCAGAGCCCTATTCCCTATATAGTGAACTACTATAGACCAGAGCCCTATTCCCTATATAGTGGTACTACTATAGACCAGAGCCCTATTCCCTATATAGTGGTACTACTATAGACCAGAGCCCTATTCCCTATATAGTGGTACTACTATAGACCAGAGCCCTATTCCCTATATAGTGAACTACTATAGACCAGAGCCCTATTCCCTATATAGTGGTACTACTATAGACCAGAGCCCTATTCCCTATATAGTGGTACTACTATAGACCAGAGCCCTATTCCCTATATAGTGGTACTACTATAGACCAGAGCCCTATTCCCTATATAGTGGTACTACTATAGACCAGAGCCCTATTCCCTATATAGTGGTACTACTATAGACCAGAGCCCTATTCTCTATATAGTGAACTACTAGTGACCAGAGCCCTATTCCCTATATAGTGAACTACTATAGACCAGAGCCCTATTCCCTATATAGTGGTACTACTATAGACCAGAGCCCTATTCCCTATATAGTGGTACTACTATAGACCAGAGCCCTATTCCCTATATAGTGAACTACTATAGACCAGAGCCCTATTCCCTATATAGTGGTACTACTATAGACCAGAGCCCTATTCCCTATATAGTGGTACTACTATAGACCAGAGCCCTATTCCCTATATAGTGGTACTACTATAGACCAGAGCCCTATTCCCTATATAGTGAACTACTATAGACCAGAGCCCTATTCCCTATATAGTGGTACTACTATAGACCAGAGCCCTATTCCCTATATAGTGGTACTACTATAGACCAGAGCCCTATTCCCTATATAGTGGTACTACTAGTGACCAGAGCCCTATTCCCTATATAGTGAACTACTAGTGACCAGGGCCCTATTCCCTATATAGTGGTACTACTATAGACCAGAGCCCTATTCCCTATATAGTGGTACTACTATAGACCAGAGCCCTATTCCCTATATAGTGAACTACTATAGACCAGAGCCCTATTCCCTATATAGTGGTACTACTATAGACCAGAGCCCTATTCCCTATATAGTGGTACTACTATAGACCAGAGCCCTATTCCCTATATAGTGGTACTACTATAGACCAGAGCCCTATTCCCTATATAGTGAACTACTATAGACCAGAGCCCTATTCCCTATATAGTGGTACTACTATAGACCAGAGCCCTATTCCCTATATAGTGGTACTACTATAGACCAGAGCCCTATTCCCTATATAGTGGTACTACTATAGACCAGAGCCCTATTCCCTATATAGTGGTACTACTATAGACCAGAGCCCTATTCCCTATATAGTGGTACTACTATAGACCAGAGCCCTATTCTCTATATAGTGAACTACTAGTGACCAGAGCCCTATTCCCTATATAGTGAACTACTATAGACCAGAGCCCTATTCCCTATATAGTGGTACTACTATAGACCAGAGCCCTATTCCCTATATAGTGGTACTACTATAGACCAGAGCCCTATTCCCTATATAGTGAACTACTATAGACCAGAGCCCTATTCCCTATATAGTGGTACTACTATAGACCAGAGCCCTATTCCCTATATAGTGGTACTACTATAGACCAGAGCCCTATTCCCTATATAGTGGTACTACTATAGACCAGAGCCCTATTCCCTATATAGTGGTACTACTATAGACCAGAGCCCTATTCCCTATATAGTGGTACTACTATAGACCAGAGCCCTATTCTCTATATAGTGAACTACTAGTGACCAGAGCCCTATTCCCTATATAGTGAACTACTATAGACCAGAGCCCTATTCCCTATATAGTGGTACTACTATAGACCAGAGCCCTATTCCCTATATAGTGGTACTACTATAGACCAGAGCCCTATTCCCTATATAGTGGTACTACTATAGACCAGAGCCCTATTCCCTATATAGTGGTACTACTATAGACCAGAGCCCTATTCCCTATATAGTGGTACTACTATAGACCAGAGCCCTATTCCCTATATAGTGGTACTACTATAGACCAGAGCCCTATTCCCTATACAGTGAACTACTATTGACCAGAGCCCTATTCCCTATATAGTGGTACTACTATAGACCAGAGCCCTATTCCCTATATAGTGGTACTACTATAGACCAGAGCCCTATTCCCTATATAGTGGTACTACTATAGACCAGAGCCCTATTCCCTATATAGTGGTACTACTATAGACCAGAGCCCTATTCCCTATATAGTGGTACTACTATAGACCAGAGCCCTATTCCCTATATAGTGGTACTACTATAGACCAGAGTCCTATTCCCTATATAGTGGTACTACTATAGACCAGAGCCCTATTCCCTATATAGTGGTACTACTATAGACCAGAGCCCTATTCCCTATATAGTGGTACTACTATAGACCAGAGCCCTATTCCCTATATAGTGGTACTACTATAGACCAGAGCCCTATTCCCTATATAGTGGTACTACTATAGACCAGAGCCCTATTCCCTATATAGTGAACTACTATAGACCAGAGCCCTATTCCCTATATAGTGAACTACTATAGACCAGAGCCCTATTCCCTATATAGTGCACTACTATAGACCAGAGCCCTATTCCCTATATAGTGGTACTACTATAGACCAGAGCCCTATTCCATATATAGTGGTACTACTATAGACCAGAGCCCTATTCCCTATATAGTGGTACTACTATAGACCAGAGCCCTATTCCCTATATAGTACACTACTATAGACCAGAGCCCTATTCCCTATATAGTGAACTACTAGTGACCAGAGCCCTATTCCCTATATAGTGGTACTACTATAGACCAGAGCCCTATTCCCTATATAGTGGTACTACTATAGACCAGAGCCCTATTCCCTATATAGTGGTACTACTATAGACCAGAGCCCTATTCCCTATATAGTGGTACTACTATAGACCAGAGCCCTATTCCCTATATAGTGGTACTACTATAGACCAGAGCCCTATTCCCTATATAGTGGTACTACTATAGACCAGAGTCCTATTCCCTATATAGTGGTACTACTATAGACCAGAGCCCTATTCCCTATATAGTGGTACTACTATAGACCAGAGCCCTATTCCCTATATAGTGAACTACTATAGACCAGAGCCCTATTCCCTATATAGTGGTACTACTATAGACCAGAGCCCTATTCCCTATATAGTGGTACTACTATAGACCAGAGCCCTATTCCCTATATAGTGGTACTACTATAGACCAGAGCCCTATTCCCTATATAGTGGTACTACTATAGACCAGAGCCCTATTCCCTATATAGTGAACTACTATAGACCAGAGCCCTATTCCCTATATAGTGGTACTACT
This sequence comes from Oncorhynchus mykiss, assembly GCF_013265735.2. Lineage (NCBI taxonomy): Eukaryota > Metazoa > Chordata > Actinopteri > Salmoniformes > Salmonidae > Oncorhynchus > Oncorhynchus mykiss. The sequence continues at coordinate 84,527,963 of NC_048574.1, forward strand.
ATAGACCAGAGCCCTATTCCCTATATAGTGGTACTACTATAGACCAGGGCCCTATTCCCTATATAGTGGTACTACTATAGACCAGAGCCCTATTCCCTATATAGTGGTACTACTATAGACCAGAGCCCTATTCCCTATATAGTGGTACTACTATAGACCAGGGCCCTATTCCCTATATAGTGGTACTACTATAGACCAGAGCCCTATTCCCTATATAGTGGTACTACTATAGACCAGAGCCCTATTCCCTATATAGTGGTACTACTATAGACCAGAGCCCTATTCCCTATATAGTGGTACTACTATAGACCAGAGCCCTATTCCCTATATAGTGGTACTACTATAGACCAGAGCCCTATTCCCTATATAGTGGTACTACTATAGACCAGAGCCCTATTCCCTATATAGTGGTACTACTATAGACCAGAGCCCTATTCCCTATATAGTGGTACTACTATAGACCAGAGCCCTATTCCCTATATAGTGAACTACTATAGACCAGAGCCCTATTCCCTATATAGTGGTACTACTATAGACCAGAGCCCTATTCCCTATATAGTGAACTACTATAGACCAGAGCCCTATTCCCTATATAGTGGTACTACTATAGACCAGAGACCTGTTCCCTATATAGTGGTACTACTATAGACCAGAGCCCTATTCCCTATATAGTGGTACTACTATAGACCAGAGCCCTATTCCCTATATAGTGAACTACTATAGACCAGAGCCCTATTCCCTATATAGTGAACTACTAATGACCAGAGCCCTATTCCCTATATAGTGAACTACTATAGACCAGAGCCCTATTCCCTATATAGTGAACTACTAATGACCAGAGCCCTATTCCCTATATAGTGAACTACTAGTGACCAGAGCCCTATTCCCTATATAGTGAACTACTTTAGACCAGAGCCCTATTCCCTATATAGTGAACTACTAGTGACCAGAGCCCTATTCCCTATATAGTGAACTACTAGTGACCAGAGCCCTATTCCCTATATAGTGAACTACTAGTGACCAGAGCCCTATTCCCTATATAGTGGTACTACTATAGACCAGAGCCCTATTCCCTATATAGTGGTACTACTATAGACCAGAGCCCTATTCCCTATATAGTGAACTACTAGTGACCAGAGCCCTATTCCCTATATAGTGAACTACTAGTGACCAGAGCCCTATTCCCTATATAGTGAACTACTAGTGACCAGAGCCCTATTCCCTATATAGTGAACTACTAGTGACCAGAGCCCTATTCCCTATATAGTGGTACTACTAGTGACCAGAGCCCTATTCCCTATATAGTGGTACTACTAGTGACCAGAGCCCTATTCCCTATATAGTGGTACTACTAGTGACCAGAGCCCTATTCCCTATATAGTGGTACTACTATAGACCAGAGCCCTATTCCCTATATAGTGGTACTACTATAGACCAGAGCCCTATTCCCTATATAGTGGTACTACTATAGACCAGAGCCCCTATTCCCTATATAGTGGTACTACTATAGACCAGAGCCCTATTCCCTATATAGTGGTACTACTATAGACCAGAGCCCCTATTCCCTATATAGTGGTACTACTATAGACCAGAGCCCTATTCCCTATATAGTGGTACTACTATAGACCAGAGCCCTATTCCCTATATAGTGGTACTACTATAGACCAGAGCCCTATTCCCTATATAGTGGTACTACTATAGACCAGAGCCCTATTCCCTATATAGTGGTACTACTATAGACCAGAGCCCTATTCCCTATATAGTGGTACTACTATAGACCAGAGCCCTATTCCCTATATAGTGGTACTACTATAGACCAGAGCCCTATTCCCTATATAGTGGTACTACTATAGACCAGAGCCCTATTCCCTATATAGTGGTACTACTATAGACCAGAGCCCTATTCCCTATATAGTGAACTACTATAGACCAGAGCCCTATTCCCTATATAGTGGTACTACTATAGACCAGAGCCCTATTCCCTATATAGTGGTACTACTATAGACCAGAGCCCTATTCCCTATATAGTGAACTACTATAGACCAGAGCCCTATTCCCTATATAGTGAACTACTATAGACCAGAGCCCTATTCCCTATATAGTGGTACTACTATAGACCAGAGCCCTATTCCCTATATAGTGGTACTACTAGTGACCAGAGCCCTATTCCCTATATAGTGGTACTACTATAGACCAGAGCCCTATTCCCTATATAGTGAACTACTAGTGACCAGAGCCCTATTCCCTATATAGTGAACTACTATAGACCAGAGCCCTATTCCCTATATAGTGGTACTACTATAGACCAGAGCCCTATTCCCTATATAGTGGTACTACTATAGACCAGAGCCCTATTCCCTATATAGTGGTACTACTATAGACCAGAGCCCTATTCCCTATATAGTGGTACTACTATAGACCAGAGCCCTATTCCCTATATAGTGGTACTACTATAGACCAGAGCCCTATTCCCTATATAGTGGTACTACTATAGACCAGAGCCCTATTCCCTATATAGTGGTACTACTATAGACCAGAGCCCTATTCCCTATACAGTGAACTACTATAGACCAGAGCCCTATTCCCTATATAGTGGTACTACTATAGACCAGAGCCCTATTCCCTATATAGTGGTACTACTATAGACCAGAGCCCTATTCCCTATACAGTGAACTACTATAGACCAGAGCCCTATTCCCTATATAGTGGTACTACTATAGACCAGAGTCCTATTCCCTATATAGTGGTACTACTATAGACCAGAGCCCTATTCCCTATATAGTGGTACTACTATAGACCAGAGCCCTATTCCCTATATAGTGAACTACTATAGACCAGAGCCCTATTCCCTATATAGTGGTACTACTATAGACCAGAGCCCTATTCCCTATATAGTGGTACTACTATAGACCAGAGCCCTATTCCCTATATAGTGGTACTACTATAGACCAGAGCCCTATTCCCTATATAGTGAACTACTATAGACCAGAGTCCTATTCCCTATATAGTGGTACTACTATAGACCAGAGCCCTATTCCCTATATAGTGGTACTACTATAGACCAGAGCCCTATTCCCTATATAGTGGTACTACTATAGACCAGAGCCCTATTCCCTATATAGTGCACTACTATAGACCAGAGTCCTATTCCCTATATAGTGGTACTACTATAGACCAGAGCCCTATTCCCTATATAGTGGTACTACTATAGACCAGAGCCCTATTCCCTATATAGTGGTACTACTATAGACCAGAGCCCTATTCCCTATATAGTGCACTACTATAGACCAGAGTCCTATTCCCTATATAGTGGTACTACTATAGACCAGAGTCCTATTCCCTATATAGTGGTACTACTATAGACCAGAGCCCTATTCCCTATATAGTGGTACTACTATAGACCAGAGCCCTATTCCCTATATAGTGGTACTACTATAGACCAGAGCCCTATTCCCTATATAGTGCACTACTATAGACCAGAGTCCTATTCCCTATATAGTGGTACTACTATAGACCAGAGCCCTATTCCCTATATAGTGGTACTACTATAGACCAGAGTCCTATTCCCTATATAGTGAACTACTATAGACCAGAGCCCTATTCCCTATATAGTGGTACTACTATAGACCAGAGCCCTATTCCCTATACAGTGAACTACTATAGACCAGAGCCCTATTCCCTATATAGTGGTACTACTATAGACCAGAGCCCTATTCCCTATATAGTGGTACTACTATAGACCAGAGCCCTATTCCCTATATAGTGGTACTACTATAGACCAGAGCCCTATTCCCTATACAGTGAACTACTATAGACCAGAGCCCTATTCCCTATATAGTGGTACTACTATAGACCAGAGCCCTATTCCCTATATAGTGGTACTACTATAGACCAGAGCCCTATTCCCTATACAGTGAACTACTATAGACCAGAGCCCTATTCCCTATATAGTGGTACTACTATAGACCAGAGTCCTATTCCCTATATAGTGGTACTACTATAGACCAGAGCCCTATTCCCTATATAGTGGTACTACTATAGACCAGAGCCCTATTCCCTATATAGTGAACTACTATAGACCAGAGCCCTATTCCCTATATAGTGGTACTACTATAGACCAGAGCCCTATTCCCTATATAGTGGTACTACTATAGACCAGAGCCCTATTCCCTATATAGTGGTACTACTATAGACCAGAGCCCTATTCCCTATATAGTGAACTACTATAGACCAGAGTCCTATTCCCTATATAGTGGTACTACTATAGACCAGAGCCCTATTCCCTATATAGTGGTACTACTATAGACCAGAGCCCTATTCCCTATATAGTGGTACTACTATAGACCAGAGCCCTATTCCCTATATAGTGCACTACTATAGACCAGAGTCCTATTCCCTATATAGTGGTACTACTATAGACCAGAGCCCTATTCCCTATATAGTGGTACTACTATAGACCAGAGCCCTATTCCCTATATAGTGGTACTACTATAGACCAGAGCCCTATTCCCTATATAGTGAACTACTATAGACCAGAGCCCTATTCCCTATATAGTGGTACTACTATAGACCAGAGCCCTATTCCCTATATAGTGAACTACTAGTGACCAGAGCCCTATTCCCTATATAGTGGTACTACTATAGACCAGAGCCCTATTCCCTATATAGTGGTACTACTATAGACCAGAGCCCTATTCCCTATATAGTGAACTACTATAGACCAGAGCCCTATTCCCTATATAGTGAACTACTATAGACCAGAGCCCTATTCCCTATATAGTTGTACTACTATAGACCAGAGCCCTATTCCCTATATAGTGAACTACTATAGACCAGAGCCCTATTCCCTATATAGTGAACTACTATAGACCAGAGCCCTATTCCCTATATAGTAGTACTACTAGTGACCAGAGCCCTATTCCCTATATAGTGGTACTACTATAGACCAGAGCCCTATTCCCTATATAGTGAACTACTATAGACCAGAGCCCTATTCCCTATATAGTGGCACTACTATAGACCAGAGCCCTATTCCCTATATAGTGGTACTACTATAGACCAGAGCCCTATTCCCTATATAGTGGCACTACTATAGACCAGAGCCCTATTCCCTATATAGTGGTACTACTATAGACCAGAGCCCTATTCCCTATATAGTGGTACTACTATAGACCAGAGCCCTATTCCCTATATAGTGGTACTACTATAGACCAGAGCCCTATTCCCTATATAGTGGTACTACTATAGACCAGAGCCCTATTCCCTATATAGTGGTACTACTATAGACCAGAGCCCTATTCCCTATATAGTGGTACTACTATAGACCAGAGCCCTATTCCCTATACAGTGAACTACTATAGACCAGAGTCCTATTCCCTATATAGTGAACTACTATAGACCAGAGCCCTATTCCCTATATAGTGGTACTACTATAGACCAGAGCCCTATTCCCTATATAGTGGTACTACTATAGACCAGAGCCCTATTCCCTATACAGTGAACTACTATAGACCAGAGTCCTATTCCCTATATAGTGAACTACTATAGACCAGAGCCCTATTCCCTATATAGTGGTACTACTATAGACCAGAGCCCTATTCCCTATATAGTGGTACTACTATAGACCAGAGCCCTATTCCCTATACAGTGAACTACTATAGACCAGAGTCCTATTCCCTATATAGTGGTACTACTATAGACCAGAGCCCTATTCCCTATATAGTGGTACTACTATAGACCAGAGCCCTATTCCCTATACAGTGAACTACTATAGACCAGAGTCCTATTCCCTATATAGTGAACTACTATAGACCAGAGCCCTATTCCCTATATAGTGGTACTACTATAGACCAGAGCCCTATTCCCTATATAGTGGTACTACTATAGACCAGAGCCCTATTCCCTATACAGTGAACTACTATAGACCAGAGCCCTATTCCCTATATAGTGGTACTACTATAGACCAGAGCCCTATTCCCTATATAGTGGTACTACTATAGACCAGAGCCCTATTCCCTATACAGTGAACTACTATAGACCAGAGTCCTATTCCCTATATAGTGAACTACTATAGACCAGAGCCCTATTCCCTATATAGTGGTACTACTATAGACCAGAGCCCTATTCCCTATATAGTGGTACTACTATAGACCAGAGCCCTATTCCCTATATAGTGAACTACTATAGACCAGAGCCCTATTCCCTATATAGTGGTACTACTATAGACCAGAGCCCTATTCCCTATATAGTGGTACTACTATAGACCAGAGCCCTATTCCCTATATAGTGGTACTACTATAGACCAGAGCCCTATTCCCTATATAGTGGTACTACTATAGACCAGAGCCCTATTCCCTATATAGTGGTACTACTATAGACCAGAGCCCTATTCCCTATATAGTGGTACTACTATAGACCAGAGCCCTATTCCCTATATAGTGGTACTACTATAGACCAGAGCCCTATTCCCTATATAGTGGTACTACTATAGACCAGAGCCCTATTCCCTATATAGTGGTACTACTATAGACCAGAGCCCTATTCCCTATATAGTGGTACTACTATAGACCAGAGCCCTATTCCCTATATAGTGGTACTACTATAGACCAGAGCCCTATTCCCTATATAGTACACTACTTTAGACCAGAGCCCTATTCCCTATATAGTGGTACTACTATAGACCAGAGCCCTATTCCCTGTATAGTGCACTACTTTAGACCAGAGCCCTATTCCCTATATAGTGCACTACTTTAGACCAGAGCCCTATTCCCTGTATAGTGCACTACTTTAGACCAGAGCCCTATTCCCTATATAGTGCACTACTTTAGACCAGGGCCCTATTCCCTGTATAGTGCACTACTTTAGACCAGAGCCCTATTGCACCCTATTCCCTATATAGTGCACTACTTTAGATCAGAGCCCTATTGCACCCTATTCCCTATATAGTGCACTACTTTAGATCAGAGCCCTATTGCACCCTATTCCCTATATAGTGCATACCTATTCCCTATATGCTAGTGCACCAGGTCTCTCTTGGAAAATAGATGTTATCTCAAATGAGAAAAACCTGTATAGATAAAGGTCACTAGTAGTTCACTATATAGGGAATATGGCCCTGGTCACTAGTAGTTCACTATATAGGGAATATGGCCCTGGTCACTAGTAGTTCACTATATAGGGAATAGGGCTCTGTGCACTAGTAGTTCACTATATAGGGAATAGGGCTCTGGTCACTAGTAGTTCACTATATAGGGAATATGGCTCTGGTCACTAGTAGTTCACTAGTAGTTCACTATATAGGGAATAGGGCTCTAGTCACTAATAGTTTACTATATAGGGAATAGGGCCCTGGTCACTAGTAGTTCACTGTTGATAATCAATTGCCTACTGATGTTGTGGTTAGTTTTAGAATAAGGGTCAAGGGTTGTTAGAAAGAATTTGGTTAAAATGTTATTGATTTTCTGTAGAGAATCTACCGATGGACTGTCCAAATACACACACATACACACACGCACACGCACACACACACACACACACACACACACACACACGCACACGCACACATACACATACGCACACGCACACGCACACATACACATACACACACACACACACACACACGTGTGCACAAGCGCACACACACACGTGCACAAGCGCACACACACACGTGCACAAGCGCACACACGCAAACACACACACACACACACACTTTAGTAGTCGACACACAGGGCTCCCTGACCTGGATCTAGCCTTTTGCAGACCTCTGTGAATACATTATTGAGAGGGAGACGAAGAGAGAGAAAAAAGCTACAAATATAAACCTGGATTTTAATGATGTCGCTGCCCTGAGATACACACTCAATCTCTCTTTGCCCTGTCTGAGGCTGAGGTCCAGACTTCAAGCAGACTTCTGTCTGGCAGAGAGACAGGGAAGTCATATAAAGGAGAGATGGGAAGTCATATAATATAGAGACAGGAAGTCATATAAAGGAGACAGGAGGTCAAATAATGTAGAGACAGGAAGTCATATAAAGGAGAGACAGGAAGTCAAATAAAGGAGAGACAGGAAGTAATATAAAGGAGAGACAGGAAGTCATATAAAGGAGAGACAGGAAGTCATATAAAGGAGAGACCGGAAGTCATATAAAGGAGAGACAGGAAGTCATATAAAGGAGAGACAGGAAGTCATATAAAGGAGAGACGGGAAGTCCTATAAAGGAGAGACAGGAAGTCATATAAAGGGGTCAGGGGTTAGAGGTCACAAACTTAATGAACCTCCCCAAAAAATACTAGATTCGTCCCAAATGGCAACCCTTAATAGTGCACTACTTTTAACCAGGGAACATAGAGCCCATAGGAAAAAGTAGTACACTATATAGGGAATATGGTGCTAATTGGGACAAAGACCTCCTCTGTCTCTCTGAACTAATCCTGTCTCTACTTCAGTTGGTGTCTCCCTCCATCCCTCCTCTGTCTCTCTGAACTCATCCTCTTGAGTTGGTGTCTCCCTCCAACCCTCCTCTGTCTCTCTGAACTCATCCTCTTGAGTTGGTGTCTCCCTCCATCCCTCCTATGTCACTCTGAACTCATCCTGTCTTTACTTCAGTTGGTGTCTCTCTCCATCCCTCCTCTGTCTCTCTGAACTCATCCTCTTCAGTTGGTGTCTCCCTCCATCCCTCCTCTGTCTCTCTGAACTCATCCTCTTCAGTTGGTGTCTCCCTCCATCCCTCCTCTGTCTCTCTGAACTCATCCTGTCTCTACTTCAGTTGGTGTCTCTCTCCATCCCTCCTCTGTCTCTCTGAACTCATCCTCTTCAGTTGTTGTCTCCCTCCATCCCTCCTCTGTCTCTCTGAACTCATCCTCTTCAGTTGGTGTCTCCCTCCATCCCTCCTCTGTCTCTCTGAACTCATCCTCTTGAGTTGGTGTCTCCCTCCATCCCTCCTCTGTCACTCTGAACTCATCCTGTCTTTACTTCAGTTGGTGTCTCTCTCCATCCCTCCTCTGTCTCTCTGAACTCATCATCTTCAGTTGGTGTCTCCCTCCATCCCTCCTCTGTCTCTCTGAACTCATCCTGTCTCTACTTCAGTTGGTGTCTCTCTCCATCCCTCCTCTGTCTCTCTGAACTCATCCTGTCTCTACTTCAGTTGGTGTCTCCCTCCATCCCTCCTCTGTCTCTCTGAACTCATCATCTTCAGTTGGTGTCTCCCTCCATCCCTCCTCTGTCTCTCTGATCTCATCCTCTTGAGTTGGTGTCTCCCTCCATCCCTCCTATGTCTCTCTGAACTCATCATCTTCAGTTGGTGTCTCCCTCCATCCCTCCTATGTCTCTCTGAACTCATCATCTTCAGTTGGTGTCTCCCTCCATCCCTCTTCTTTCTCTCTGAACTCATCCTCTTCAGTTGGTGTCTCCCTCCATCCCTCCTCTGTCTCTACTTCAGTTGGTGTCTCCCTCCATCCCTCCTCTGTCTCTACTTCAGTTGGTGTCTCCCTCCATCCCTCCTCTGTCTCTACTTCAGTTGGTGTCTCCCTCCATCCCTCCTCTGTCTCTACTTCAGTTGGTGTCTCCCTCCATCCCTCCTCTGTCTCTACTTCAGTTGGTGTCTCCCTCCATCCCTCCTCTGTCTCTACTTCAGTTGGTGTCTCCCTCCATCCCTCCTCTGTCTCTACTTCAGTTGGTGTCTCCCTCCATCCCTCCTCTGTCTCTACTTCAGTTGGTGTCTCCCTCCATCCCATTTCCAAAAGGGTTCTTTGGCTGTCCCCATAGGATAACTCTTTTTGGTTGCAGGTAAAAACCCTTCATGGGTTCCACGTAGAACCCTCTGTTGAAAAGGTTCTACCTGGAACCAAAAGTGTTCCACCAGGAACCAAAAAGGGTTCTTTAAAAGGGTATACAGGATGGACAGCAGATAGCCAGAACATATTGGAAGAACCCACAAAAGTTTAGACAAAATTATAAGCAAAGTAGCAGGCGAAGTAGTTTCTACAAGTAACCAACCAATCAGCGACAGTGTGGTGGTAATGGGACGGCATCAGAGAATTAGCTAGCTGATTGGTTTCCTATACAGTAGAGAGGGGATAAGGGCTGTCTGATTGGTTTCCTATACAGTAGAGTGGGGATAAGGGCTGTCTGATTGGTTTCCTATACAGTAGAGAGGGGATAAGGGCTGTCTGATTGGTTTCCTATACAGTAGAGTGGGGATAAGGGCTGTCTGATTGGTTTCCTATACAGTAGAGTGGGGATAAGGGCTGTCTGATTGGTTTCCTATACAGTAGAGAGGGGATAAGGGCTGTCTGATTGGTTTCCTATACAGTAGAGTGGGGATAAGGGCTGTCTGATTGGTTTCCTATACAGTAGAGTGGGGATACGGGCTGTCTGATTGGTTTCCTATACAGTAGAGTGGGGATAAGGGCTGTCTGATTGGTTTCCTATACAGTAGAGTGGGGATAAGGGCTGTCTGATTGGTTTCCTATACAGTAGAGTGGGGATAAGGGCTGTCTGATTGGTTTCCTATACAGTAGAGTGGGGATAAGGGCTGTCTGATTGGTTTCCTATACAGTAGAGTGGGGATAAGGGCTGTCTGATTGGTTTCCTATACAGTAGAGTGGTGATAAGGGCTGTCTGATTGGTTTCCTATACAGTAGAGTGGTGATAAGGGCTGTCTGATTGGTTTACCATACAGCTAAAGGGTGAGGGGGGCAAACATATCTATTCTACCCTGAGGACCAATGACACCCGGCTGGTCCATTGTGATGCCGAACATTCTGGAACCACTTCGATCCCTCGGAACAAAGAACTCTCTATACACGCCAAGGCAGTGGTTTATACAGATCCATTATGGAACGATGAGAGAGAGAGGGGATGGAGAGAGAGAGAGTGGATGGAGAGAGAGAGAGGGGGAATGGAGAGAGAGTGAATGGAGAGAGATAGAGGGGATGGAGAGAGAGAGAGGGGATGGAGAGAGAGAGGGGATGGAGAGAGAGAGAGGGGATGGAGAGAGAGGGGATGGAGAGAGATAGAGGGGATGGAGAGAGAGAGAGGGGATGGAGAGAGAGAGAGGGGATGGAGAGAGAGAGAGGGGATGGAGAGAGAGGGGATGGAGAGAGAGAGAGAGGGGACAGAGAGAGAGAGAGAGAGAGAGAGGGGATGGAGAGAGAGAGGGGATGGAGAGAGAGAGAGGGGACGGAGAGAGAGAGGGGATGGAGAGAGAGATGGGAAGGAGAGAGAGAGAGGGGATGGAGAGAGAGAGAGAGGGGATGGAGAGAGAGAGAGGATGGAGAGAGAGAGGGGATGGAGAGAGAGAGAGGGGGGATGGAGAGAGAGAGAGGGGATGGAGAGAGAGTGGATGGAGGGAGAGAGAGGGGATGGAGAGAGAGAGAGGTGATGGAGAGAGAGAGGGGATGGAGAGAGAGAGAAGGAGAGAGAGAGAGGGGATGGAGAGAGGGAGAGAAGGAGTGGTGTGAGAGGGTGGGGGTAGGAGAGAGAGAGAGGGGATGGAGAGAGAGAGGGGGGATGTAGAGAGAGAGAGGGGATGGAGAGAGAGAGGGGATGGAGAGAGAGAGAGGGGATGGAGAGAGAGAGAGGGGATGGAGATAGAAAGAGAGGTGTGAGAGGGTGAGGGGGGTGGGGTAGGAGAGCGAGAGGAGAGAGTGGGGAGTGAGGCGGAGAGAAAGAGAGAAGTGAGAAATGGGTAGAGAGAGGAAGAAAGGGACAGAACGAGAGAGAGAAAACAGGGAGAGATGTATAGTGATTCCCAAACTTTCCATAACAAAGCCATCACCTACAGAGAGATGAACCTGGAGAGAAGTCCCCTAAGCAAGCTGGTCCTGGGGCTCTGTTCACAAACACAACCCACAGAGCCCCAGGACAGAAACACAATTACACCCAACCAAATCATGAGAAAACAAAAAGATAATTACTTGACACATTGGAAAGAATTAACAAAAAACAGAGCAAACTAGAATGCTATTTCGCCCTCAACAGAGAGTACACAGTGGCAGAATACCTGACCACTGTGACTGACCCAAACTTAAGGAAAGATTTGACTATGTACAGACTCAGTGAGCATAGCCTTGCTATTGAGACAGGCCAGCGTAAGCAGGCATGGCTCTCAAGGAAGACAGGCTATGTGCTCACTGCCCACAAAATGAGGTGGAAACTGAGCTGCACTTCCTGACCTCCTGCCCAATGTATGACCATATTAGAGAGACATATTTCCCTCAGATTACACAGATCCACAAACAATTTGAAAACAAACCCGATTTTGATAAACTCCCATATCTACTGGGGGAAATACCACAGTGTGTAATCACAGCAGCAAGATTTGTGACCTGTTGCCACGAGAAAAGGTCAACCAGTGAAGAACATGCCAATAAAGCCCCTTGAATTGAATTGAATTGACAGACAGACAGAGAGATAGAGAAAGAAAACAAGGAGAGAGTAATAGGAGGAGAGAGACAGAGAGAGAAAACAGGGATAGAGGTATAGAGAGACAGAGATAGAACACAGGGATAGAGGTATAGAGAGACAGAGAGAAAACAGGGAGAGAGGTATAGAGATACAGAGGTATAGAGAGACAGAGATAGAGAGAGACAGAGATAGAGAGAGACAGAGATAGAGATATTGACAGAGAAACAGGGAGAGAGGTATAGAGAGAGTGAGACAGAGATATAGACAGACTAACAGGGAGAGAGGTATAGAGAGAGTGAGACAGAGATATAGACAGAGAAACAGGGAGAGAGGTATAGAGAGAGTGAGACAGAGATATAGACAGAGAAACAGGGAGAGAGGTATATGTATATAGAGAGAGACAGAGATATAGACAGAGAAACAGGAGAGAGATATATTTATATATAGAGAGAGACAGAGATATAGACAGAGAAACAGGGAGAGGTATAGAGAGAGTGAGACAGAGATATAGACAGAGAAACAGGGAGAGAGACAGAGATAGAGAGAGAGAAAACAGGCAGAGATGTATATTTATATATATATAGAGAGAGAAAACAGGGAGAGAGGTATATTTATATAGAGAGAGAGACAGAGATATAGACAGAGAAACAGGGAGAGATATATTTATATATGGAGAGAGACAGAGATATAGACAGAGAAACAGGGAGAGAGGTATATTTATATAGAGAGAGAGACAGAGATATAGACAGAGAAACAGGGAGAGAGACAGAGATAGAGAGAGAGAAAACAGGGAGAGAGGTATAGAGAGAGAGACAGAGATAGAGAGAGAGAAAACAGGGAGAGATGTATAGAGAGAGAGACAGAGATAGAGAGAGAGAAAACAGGGAGAGAGGTATAGAGAGAGAGACAGAGATAGAGAGAGAGAAAACAGGGAGAGAGGTATAGAGAGAGAGAAAACAGGGAGAGAGGTATATTTATATAGAGAGAGATTGGAGAATAAAATGGAGCAGAAAAGGCCAGGTTTTGGAATTAGAATCTGTCCTGTTGTAACAGGGAGAGAGGCATAGAGAGAGAATTAGAATCTGTCCTGTTGGATAATTTGTTATTTGAAAATGTATTTGTGCGACGAGCTGGAAAAAGGAGCAGAGAAGTGGAGGAAGGGGGGCCGAGGATGAGGAGAGAAAGAGGAGGAGGGGGAGACGAGGAGGAGGAGGAGAGGAGGAGGGGAGATGTTGGCAGATTTCTTGTTTTGCTGCGTCTCGCTAGAACACTTTTGGCTTCGATCCTGCGGAAGCAAAGAAAGTTCTAAAAGAAAGAAAGTTCAGAGATCAGAAGTCTGGAAAGTTTATGTCCAGTGAGCACATATATCCTCCCTGATCCCACAGAAAACTACAAGCATTGTTATTCTTCTGTGGCTGAGCGTGAGTTTATAAAACATACAGCCTTAATTATTAACCAGATAATAACTTCATTATTTATGGTGGTCCGTCTTCCACGGCGAATACACTGGTCTAGTCTCCATAGTAACACTGGTCTAGTCTCCATAGTAACACTGGTCTAGTCTCCATAGTAACACTGGTCTAGTCTCCATAGTAACACTGGTCTAGTCTCCATAGTAACACTGGTCTAGTCTCCATAGCAACACTGGTCTAGTCTCCATTCAGACTAACAGTATAACTGGTGTAGTCTCCAAAGCAACACAGGTCTCCGTAGTAACACTGGTCTAGTCTCCATAGTAACACTGGTCTAGTCTCCATAGTAACACTGTTCTAGTCTCCAGTCAGACTAACAGTAGTAACACTGGTCTAGTCTCCGTAGTAACACTGGTCTAGTCTCCATAGTAACACTGTTCTAGTCTCCAGTCAGACTAACAGTAGTAACACTGGTCTAGTCTCCATAGTAACACTGGTCTAGTCTCCAGTCTGACTAACAGTTTAACTGGTCTAGTCTCCATAGTAACACAGGTCTAGTCTCCATAGTAACACTGGTCTAGTCTCCAGTCTGACTAACAGTTTAACTGGTCTAGTCTCCATAGTAACACTGGTCTAGTCTCCATAGTAACACTGGTCTAGTCTCCAGTCTGACTAACAGTTTAACTGGTCTAGTCTCCATAGTAACACTGGTCTAGTCTCCGTAGTAACACCGGTCTAGTCTCCAGTCTGACTAACAGTTTAACTGGTCTAGTCTCCATAGTAACACTGGTCTAGTCTCCATAGTAACACTGGTCTAGTCTCCAGTCTGACTAACAGTTTAACTGGTCTAGTCTCCATAGTAACACTGGTCTAGTCTCCATAGTAACACTGGTCTAGTCTCCAGTCTGACTAACAGTTTAACTGGTCTAGTCTCCATAGTAACACTGGTCTAGTCTCCGTAGTAACACCGGTCTAGTCTCCATTCAGACTAACAGTGTGAGTAGTAACTCAGGCCGACTCGTTTCTCTGTACACATCAATGATGTGACTCTTGCTGCTGGTGATTGTCTGGTCCACCTCTACGCAGACGACACCGTTCTGTATTCTTCTGGCCCTTCTTTGGACACTGTGTTAACTCCCTCTACGCAGACGACACCGTTCTGTATTCTTCTGGCCCTTCTTTGGACACTGTGTTAACTCCTTGGTGACAAGGGGGCCGTATTTTCACGTCCGGAATGAAATGCCCAATTTCAACTGCCTTTCTACTCATCCCCAGAAGATAAGAGATGCATAGTATTAGTAGATTTGGATAGAAAACACTCTGAAGTTTCTACAAACTGTTTGAATGATGTCTGTGAGTATAACAGCACTTATTTAGCAGGAGAAAACCCAGAGGACAAACCATTTTTTTTGCCGTTTTTTTGCCCACCCAACTACCTCATCCTCATATTGCTATTTATTTGAGCCTTTTATTTTCACCCCAGTATCTCTACTTGCACATTCGTCTTCGGCACATCTATCTCTCCAGTCTTTAATTGCTAAATTGTAATTACTTCACCACTATGGCCTGTTTATTGCCTTACTTCCCTAATCTTAACTCATTTGCACACCCTGTATATATATATTTTCTATTGTGTTATTGACTGTACGTTTGTTTATTCCATGTGTAACACTGTGTTGTTGTTTGTGTCGCACTGCTTTATCTTGGCCAGGTTGTACATGAGAACTTGTTCTTATCTGGCCTACCTGGTTAAATAAAATAAAGAAACAAATAAAAATAATAATAATAAGAAGAAATGAAAAATTCACTGGTCTAGTCGTATGAAATGGCTGCCGCTGTCCTTGGTGCTGAAACAGACTACCCTACAAGTATGTAACCTTGGCTTAGTCAGAACGACTATAGGATCAAGAGCTTCCTGTTTCTGTAGTGAGACAGCTTGATGTACCAGTACACCCCCTGGACAGGACACTAGTCTATCTCCTGTTTCTGTAGTGAGACAGCTTGATGTACCAGTACACCCCCTGGACAGGACACTAGTCTATCTCCTGTTTCTGTAGTGAGACAGCTTGATGTAACAGTACACCCCCTGGACAGGACACTAGTCTATCTCCTGTTTCTGTAGTGAGACAGCTTGATGTACCAGTACACCCCCTGGACAGGACACTAGTCTATCTCCTGTTTCTGTAGTGAGACAGCTTGATGTAACAGTACACCCCCTGGACAGGACACTAGTCTATCTCCTGTTTCTGTAGTGAGACAGCTTGATGTACCAGGACACCCCATGGACAGGACACTAGTCTATCTCCTGTTTCTGTAGTATGAGACAGCTTGATGTAACAGTACACCCCCTGGACAGGACACTAGTCTATCTCCTGTTTCTGTAGTGAGACAGCTTGATGTACCAGTACACCCCCTGGACAGGACACTAGTCTATCTCCTGTTTCTGTAGTGAGACAGCTTGATGTAACAGTACACCCCCTGGACAGGACACTAGTCTATCTCCTGTTTCTGTAGTGAGACAGCTTGATGTACCAGTACACCCCCTGGACAGGACACTAGTCTATGTCCTGTTTCTGTAGTGAGACAGCTTGATGTACCAGTACACCTCCTGGACAGGACACTAGTCTATGTCCTGTTTCTGTAGGGAGACAGCTTGATGTACCAGTACACCCCCTGGACAGGACACTAGTCTATCTCCTGTAGTGAGACAGCTTGATGTACCAGTACACCCCCTGGACAGGACACTAGTCTATCTCCTGTAGTGAGACAGCTTGATGTACCAGTACACCCCCTGGACAGGACTCTAGTCTATCTCCTGTAGTGAGACAGCTTGATGTACCAGTACACCCCCTGGACAGGACACTAGTCTATCTCCTGTTTCTGTAGTGAGGCAGCTTGATGTACCAGGACACCCCCTGGACAGGACACTAGTCTATCTCCTGTTTCTGTAGTGAGACAGCTTGATGTACCAGTACACCCCCTGGACAGGACACTAGTCTATCTCCTGTTTCTGTAGTGAGACAGCTTGATGTACCAGTACACCCCATGGACAGGACTCTAGTCTATATCCTGTTTCTGTAGTGAGACACTTGATGTACCAGTACACCTCCTGGACAGGACACTAGTCTATCTCCTGTTTCTGTAGTGAGACAGCTTGATGTACAGTACACCCCCTGGACAGGACACTAGTCTATCTCCTGTTTCTGTAGTGAGACAGCTTGATGTACCAGTACACCCCCTGGACAGGACACTAGTCTATCTCCTGTTTCTGTAGTGAGACAGCTTGATGTACCAGTACACCCCCTGGACAGGACACTAGTCTATCTCCTGTTTCTGTAGTGAGACAGCTTGATGTACCAGTACACCTCCTGGACAGGACACTAGTCTATCTCCTGTTTCTGTAGTGAGACAGCTTGATGTACCAGGACACCCCCTGGACAGGACACTAGTCTATCTCCTGTTTCTGTAGTGAGACAGCTTGATGTACCAGTACACCCCCTGGACAGGACACTAGTCTATCTCCTGTTTCTGTAGTGAGACAGCTTGATGTACCAGGACACCCCATGGACAGGACACTAGTCTATCTCCTGTTTCTGTAGTGAGACAGCTTGATGTACAGGACACTAGTCTATCTCCTGTTTCTGTAGTGAGACAGCTTGATGTACCAGGACACCCCCTGGACAGGACACTAGTCTATCTCCTGTTTCTGTAGTGAGACAGCTTGATGTACCAGTACACCCCCTGGACAGGACTCTAGTCTATCTCCTGTTTCTGTAGTGAGACAGCTTGATGTACCAGTACACCCCCTGGACAGGACACTAGTCTATCTCCTGTTTCTGTAGTGAGACAGCTTGATGTACCAGGACACCCCATGGACAGGACACTAGTCTATGTCCTGTTTCTGTAGGGAGACAGCTTGATGTACCAGTACATCCCCTGGACAGGACACTAGTCTATCTCCTGTTTCTGTAGTGAGACAGCTTGATGTACACTACATCCCCTGGACAGGACTCTAGTCTATCTCCTGTTTCTGGAGTGAGACAGCTTGATGTACAGTACACCCCCTGGACAGGACTCTAGTCTATCTCCTGTTTCTGTAGTGAGACAGCTTGATGTACAGTACATCCCCTGGACAGGACTCTAGTCTATCTCCTGTTTCTGGAGTGAGACAGCTTGATGTACCAGTACACCCCCTGGACAGGACTCTAGTCTATCTCCTGTTTCTGTAGTGAGACAGCTTGATGTACCAGGACACCCCATGGACAGGACACTAGTCTATGTCCTGTTTCTGTAGTGAGACAGCCTGATGTACCAGTACACCCCCTGGACAGGACTCTAGTCTATCTCCTGTTTCTGTAGTGAGACAGCTTGATGTACCAGCACACCCCCTGGACAGGACACTAGTCTATCTCCTGTTTCTGTAGTGAGACAGCTTGATGTACCAGTACACCCCCTGGACAGGACACTAGTCTATCTCCTGTTCCTGTAGTGAGACAGCTTGATGTACCAGTACACCCCCTGGACAGGACACTAGTCTATCTCCTGTTTCTGTAGGGAGACAGCTTGATGTACCAGTACACCTCCTGGACAGGACACTAGTCTATCTCCTGTTTCAGTAGAGACAGCTTGATGTACCAGTACACCCCCTGGACAGGACACTAGTCTATATCCTGTTCCTGTAGAGAGTCAGCTTGATGTACCAGTACACCCCCTGGACAGGACACTAGTCTATCTCCTGTTTCTGTAGTGAGACAGCTTGATGTACCAGGACACCCCATGGACAGGACACTAGTCTATCTCCTGTTTCTGTAGTGAGACAGCTTGATGTACCAGTACACCCCCTGGACAGGACACTAGTCTATCTCCTGTTACTGTAGTGAGACAGCTTGATGTACCAGTCTACCCCCTGGACAGGACACTAGTCTATCTCCTGTTTCTGTAGTGAGACAGCTTGATGTACCAGTACACCCCCTGGACAGGACACTAGTCTATCTCCTGTTTCTGTAGTGAGACAGCTTGATGTACCAGGACACCCCATGGACAGGACACTAGTCTATCTCCTGTTTCTGTAGTGAGACAGCTTGATGTACCAGTACATCCCCTGGACAGGACACTAGTCTATCTCCTGTTTCTGTAGTGAGACAGCTTGATGTACCAGGACACCCCATGGACAGGACACTAGTCTATCTCCTGTTTCTGTAGTGAGACAGCTTGATGTACCAGTACATCCCCTGGACAGGACACTAGTCTATCTCCTGTTTCTGTAGTGAGACAGCTTGATATACCAGGACACCCCATGGACAGGACACTAGTCTATCTCCTGTTTCTGTAGTGAGACAGCTTGATGTACCAGTACATCCCCTGGACAGGACTCTAGTCTATCTCCTGTAGTGAGACAGCTTGATGTACCAGTACACCCCCTGGACAGGACACTAGTCTATCTCCTGTAGTGAGACAGCTTGATGTACCAGTACACCCCCTGGACAGGACTCTAGTCTATCTCCTGTAGTGAGACAGCTTGATGTACCAGTACACCCCCTGGACAGGACTCTAGTCTATCTCCTGTTTCTGTAGTGAGACAGCTTGATGTACCAGGACACTAGTCTATCTCCTGTAGTGAGACAGCTTGGTGTACCAGTACACCCCCTGGACAGGACACTAGTCTATCTCCTGTTTCTGTAGTGAGACAGCTTGGTGTACCAGTACACCCCCTGGACAGGACACTAGTCTATCTCCTGTTTCTGTAGTATGAGACAGCTTGGTGTACCAGGACACCCCCTGGACAGGACACTAGTCTATCTCCTGTCTCTGTAGTATGAGACAGCTTGGTGTACCAGGACACCCCCTGGACAGGACACTAGTCTATCTCCTGTTTCTGTAGTGAGACAGCTTGGTGTACCAGGACACCCCCTGGACAGGACACTAGTCTATCTCCAGTTTCTGTAGTATGAGACAGCTTGGTGTACCAGGACACCCCCTGGACAGGACACTAGTCTATCTCCTGTAGTGAGACAGCTTGATGTACCAGTACACCCCCTGGACAGGACTCTAGTCTATCTCCTGTAGTGAGACAGCTTGATGTACCAGTACACCCCCTGGACAGGACACTAGTCTATCTCCTGTTTCTGGAGTGAGACAGCTTGATGTACAGTACACCCCCTGGACAGGACTCTAGTCTATCTCCTGTTTCTGGAGTGAGACAGCTTGATGTACCAGGACACCCCTTGGACAGGACTCTAGTCTATCTCCTGTTTCTGTAGTGAGACAGCTTGATGTACCAGGACACCCCCTGGACAGGACACTAGTCTATCTCCTGTTTCTGTAGTGAGACAGCTTGATGTACCAGGACACCCCCTGGACAGGACACTAGTCTATCTCCTGTTTCTGTAGTGAGACAGCTTGATGTACCAGTACACCCCCTGGACAGGACTCTAGTCTATCTCCTGTTTCTGTAGTGAGACAGCTTGATGTACCAGTACACCCCCTGGACAGGACACTAGTCTATCTCCTGTTCCTGTAGTGAGACAGCTTGATGTACCAGTACACCCCCTGGACAGGACACTAGTCTATATCCTGTTTCTGTAGAGAGTCAGCTTGATGTACCAGTACACCCCCTGGACAGGACACTAGTCTATCTCCTGTTTCTGTAGTGAGACAGCTTGATGTACCAGGACACCCCATGGACAGGACACTAGTCTATCTCCTGTTTCTGTAGTGAGACAGCTTGATGTACCAGTACACCCCCTGGACAGGACACTAGTCTATCTCCTGTTACTGTAGTGAGACAGCTTGATGTACCAGTCTACCCCCTGGACAGGACACTAGTCTATCTCCTGTTTCTGTAGTGAGACAGCTTGATGTACCAGTACACCACCTGGACAGGACACTAGTCTATCTCCTGTTTCTGTAGTGAGACAGCTTGATGTACCAGGACACCCCATGGACAGGACACTAGTCTATCTCCTGTTTCTGTAGTGAGACAGCTTGATGTACCAGTACATCCCCTGGACAGGACACTAGTCTATCTCCTGTTTCTGTAGTGAGACAGCTTGATGTACCAGGACACCCCATGGACAGGACACTAGTCTATCTCCTGTTTCTGTAGTGAGACAGCTTGATGTACCAGCACATCCCCTGGACAGGACACTAGTCTATCTCCTGTTTCTGTAGTGAGACAGCTTGATGTACCAGGACACCCCATGGACAGGACACTAGTCTATCTCCTGTTTCTGTAGTGAGACAGCTTGATGTACCAGTACATCCCCTGGACAGGACTCTAGTCTATCTCCTGTAGTGAGACAGCTTGATGTACCAGTACACCCCCTGGACAGGACACTAGTCTATCTCCTGTAGTGAGACAGCTTGATGTACCAGTACACCCCCTGAACAGGACACTAGTCTATCTCCTGTTTCTGTAGTGAGACAGCTTGGTGTACCAGTGCACCCCCTGGACAGGACTCTAGTCTATCTCCTGTTTCTGTAGTGAGACAGCTTGATGTACCAGGACACTAGTCTATCTCCTGTAGTGAGACAGCTTGGTGTACCAGTACACCCCCTGGACAGGACACTAGTCTATCTCCTGTTTCTGTAGTGAGACAGCTTGGTGTACCAGTACACCCCCTGGACAGGACACTAGTCTATCTCCTGTTTCTGTAGTATGAGACAGCTTGGTGTACCAGGACACCCCCTGGACAGGACACTAGTCTATCTCCTGTTTCTGTAGTATGAGACAGCTTGGTGTACCAGGACACCCCCTGGACAGGACACTAGTCTATCTCCTGTTTCTGTAGTGAGACAGCTTGGTGTATCAGGACACCCCCTGGACAGGACACTAGTCTATCTCCTGTTTCTGTAGTGAGACAGCTTGATGTACCAGGACACCCCATGGACAGGACACTAGTCTATCTCCTGTTTCTGTAGTGTGACAGCTTGATGTACCAGTACACCCCCTGGACAGGACACTAGTCTATCTCCTGTTTCTGTAGTGAGACAGCTTGATGTACCAGGACACCCCCTGGACAGGACACTAGTCTATCTCCTGTTTCTGTAGTGAGACAGCTTGATGTACCAGTACATCCCCTGGACAGGACACTAGTCTATCTCCTGTTTCTGTAGTGAGACAGCTTGATGTACCAGGACACCCCATGGACAGGACACTAGTCTATCTCCTGTTTCTGTAGTGAGACAGCTTGATGTACCAGTACATCCCCTGGACAGGACACTAGTCTATCTCCTGTTTCTGTAGTGAGACAGCTTGATGTACCAGGACACCCCATGGACAGGACACTAGTCTATCTCCTGTTTCTGTAGTGAGACAGCTTGATGTACCAGTACATCCCCTGGACAGGACTCTAGTCTATCTCCTGTAGTGAGACAGCTTGATGTACCAGTACACCCCCTGGACAGGACACTAGTCTATCTCCTGTAGTGAGACAGCTTGATGTACCAGTACACCCCCTGGACAGGACACTAGTCTATCTCCTGTTTCTGTAGTGAGACAGCTTGGTGTACCAGTACACCCCCTGGACAGGACTCTAGTCTATCTCCTGTTTCTGTAGTGAGACAGCTTGATGTACCAGGACACTAGTCTATCTCCTGTAGTGAGACAGCTTGGTGTACCAGTACACCCCCTGGACAGGACACTAGTCTATCTCCTGTTTCTGTAGTGAGACAGCTTGGTGTACTAGTACACCCCCTGGACAGGACACTAGTCTATCTCCTGTTTCTGTAGTATGAGACAGCTTGGTGTACCAGGACACCCCCTGGACAGGACACTAGTCTATCTCCTGTTTCTGTAGTATGAGACAGCTTGGTGTACCAGGACACCCCCTGGACAGGACACTAGTCTATCTCCTGTTTCTGTAGTGAGACAGCTTGGTGTACCAGGACACCCCCTGGACAGGACACTAGTCTATCTCCTGTTTCTGTAGTGAGACAGCTTGATGTACCAGGACACCCCATGGACAGGACACTAGTCTATCTCCTGTTTCTGTAGTGAGACAGCTTGATGTACCAGTACATCCCCTGGACAGGACACTAGTCTATCTCCTGTTTCTGTAGTGAGACAGCTTGATGTACCAGGACACCCCATGGACAGGACACTAGTCTATCTCCTGTTTCTGTAGTGAGACAGCTTGATGTACCAGTACATCCCCTGGACAGGACTCTAGTCTATCTCCTGTAGTGAGACAGCTTGATGTACCAGTACACCCCCTGGACAGGACACTAGTCTATCTCCTGTAGTGAGACAGCTTGATGTACCAGTACACCCCCTGGACAGGACACTAGTCTATCTCCTGTTTCTGTAGTGAGACAGCTTGGTGTACCAGTACACCCCCTGGACAGGACTCTAGTCTATCTCCTGTTTCTGTAGTGAGACAGCTTGATGTACCAGGACACTAGTCTATCTCCTGTAGTGAGACAGCTTGGTGTACCAGTACACCCCCTGGACAGGACACTAGTCTATCTCCTGTTTCTGTAGTGAGACAGCTTGGTGTACTAGTACACCCCCTGGACAGGACACTAGTCTATCTCCTGTTTCTGTAGTATGAGACAGCTTGGTGTACCAGGACACCCCCTGGACAGGACACTAGTCTATCTCCTGTTTCTGTAGTATGAGACAGCTTGGTGTACCAGGACACCCCCTGGACAGGACACTAGTCTATCTCCTGTTTCTGTAGTGAGACAGCTTGGTGTACCAGGACACCCCCTGGACAGGACACTAGTCTATCTCCTGTTTCTGTAGTATGAGACAGCTTGGTGTACCAGGACACCCCCTGGACAGGACTCTAGTCTATCTCCTGTTTCTGTAGTGAGACAGCTTGATGTACCAGTACATCCCCTGGACAGGACACTAGTCTATCTCCTGTTTCTGTAGTGAGACAGCTTGATGTACCAGGACACCCCATGGACAGGACACTAGTCTATCTCCTGTTTCTGTAGTGAGACTGCTTGATGTACCAGTACATCCCCTGGACAGGACTCTAGTCTATCTCCTGTAGTGAGACAGCTTGATGTACCAGTACACCCCCTGGACAGGACACTAGTCTATCTCCTGTAGTGAGACAGCTTAATGTACCAGTACACCCCCTGGACAGGACACTAGTCTATCTCCTGTTTCTGTAGTGAGACAGCTTGGTGTACCAGTACACCCCCTGGACAGGACTCTAGTCTATCTCCTGTTTCTGTAGTGAGACAGCTTGATGTACCAGGACACTAGTCTATCTCCTGTAGTGAGACAGCTTGGTGTACCAGTACACCCCCTGGACAGGACACTAGTCTATCTCCTGTTTCTGTAGTGAGACAGCTTGGTGTACCAGTACACCCCCTGGACAGGACACTAGTCTATCTCCTGTTTCTGTAGTATGAGACAGCTTGGTGTACCAGGACACCCCCTGGACAGGACACTAGTCTATCTCCTGTTTCTGTAGTATGAGACAGCTTGGTGTACCAGGACACCCCCTGGACAGGACACTAGTCTATCTCCTGTTTCTGTAGTGAGACAGCTTGGTGTACCAGGACACCCCCTGGACAGGACACTAGTCTATCTCCTGTTTCTGTAGTATGAGACCGCTTGGTGTACCAGGACACCCCCTGGACAGGACTCTAGTCTATCTACTGTAGTGAGACAGCTTGATGTACCAGTACACCCCCTGGACAGGACACTAGTCTATCTCCTGTTTCTGTAGTGTGAGACAGCTTGATGTACCAGTACACCCCCTGGACAGGACACTAGTCTATCTCCTGTAGTGAGACAGCTTGATGTACCAGGACACCCCCTGGACAGGACACTAGTCTATCTCCTGTTTCTGTAGTGAGACAGCTTGATGTACCAGTACACCCCCTGGACAGGACTCTAGTCTATCTCCTGTTTCTGTAGTGAGACAGCTTGATGTACCAGTACACCCCCTGGACAGGACACTAGTCTATCTCCTGTTTCTGTAGTGAGACAGCTTGATGTACCAGGACACCCCATGGACAGGACACTAGTCTATGTCCTGTTTCTGTAGGGAGACAGCTTGATGTACCAGTACATCCCCTGGACAGGACACTAGTCTATCTCCTGTTTCTGTAGTGAGACAGCTTGATGTACAGTACATCCCCTGGACAGGACTCTAGTCTATCTCCTGTTTCTGGAGTGAGACAGCTTGATGTACAGTACATCCCCTGGACAGGACACTAGTCTATCTCCTGTTTCTGTAGTGAGACAGCTTGATGTACAGTACATCCCCTGGACAGGACTCTAGTCTATCTCCTGTTTCTGTAGTGAGACAGCTTGATGTACCAGTACACCCCCTGGACAGGACTCTAGTCTATCTCCTGTTTCTGTAGTGAGACAGCTTGATGTACCAGGACACCCCCTGGACAGGACACTAGTCTATCTCCTGTTTCTGTAGTGAGACAGCTTGATGTACCAGGACACCCCCTGGACAGGACACTAGTCTATCTCCTGTTTCTGTAGTGAGACAGCTTGATGTACCAGTACACCCCCTGGACAGGACACTAGTCTATCTCCTGTTTCTGTAGGGAGACAGCTTGATGTACCAGTACACCTCCTGGACAGGACACTAGTCTATCTCCTGTTTCAGTAGAGACAGCTTGATGTACCAGTACATCCCCTGGACAGGACACTAGTCTATCTCCTGTTTCTGGAGTGAGACAGCTTGATGTACAGTACATCCCCTGGACAGGACTCTAGTCTATCTCCTGTTTCTGTAGTGAGACAGCTTGATGTACCAGTACACCCCCTGGACAGGACTCTAGTCTATCTCCTGTTTCTGTAGTGAGACAGCTTGATGTACAGTACATCCCCTGGACAGGACTCTAGTCTATCTCCTGTTTCTGGAGTGAGACAGCTTGATGTACAGTACATCCCCTGGACAGGACTCTAGTCTATCTCCTGTTTCTGTAGTGAGACAGCTTGATGTACCAGTACACCCCCTGGACAGGACTCTAGTCTATCTCCTGTTTCTGTAGTGAGACAGCTTGATGTACCAGGACACCCCCTGGACAGGACACTAGTCTATCTCCTGTTTCTGTAGTGAGACAGCTTGATGTACCAGGACACCCCATGGACAGGACACTAGTCTATGTCCTGTTTCTGTAGGGAGACAGCTTGATGTACCAGTACATCCCCTGGACAGGACACTAGTCTATCTCCTGTTTCTGTAGTGAGACAGCTTGATGTACAGTACATCCCCTGGACAGGACTCTAGTCTATCTCCTGTTTCTGGAGTGAGACAGCTTGATGTACAGTACATCCCCTGGACAGGACACTAGTCTATCTCCTGTTTCTGTAGTGAGACAGCTTGATGTACAGTACATCCCCTGGACAGGACTCTAGTCTATCTCCTGTTTCTGTAGTGAGACAGCTTGATGTACCAGTACACCCCCTGGACAGGACTCTAGTCTATCTCCTGTTTCTGTAGTGAGACAGCTTGATGTACCAGGACACCCCCTGGACAGGACACTAGTCTATCTCCTGTTTCTGTAGTGAGACAGCTTGATGTACCAGGACACCCCCTGGACAGGACACTAGTCTATCTCCTGTTTCTGTAGTGAGACAGCTTGATGTACCAGTACACCCCCTGGACAGGACACTAGTCTATCTCCTGTTTCTGTAGGGAGACAGCTTGATGTACCAGTACACCTCCTGGACAGGACACTAGTCTATCTCCTGTTTCAGTAGAGACAGCTTGATGTACCAGTACATCCCCTGGACAGGACACTAGTCTATCTCCTGTTTCTGGAGTGAGACAGCTTGATGTACAGTACATCCCCTGGACAGGACTCTAGTCTATCTCCTGTTTCTGTAGTGAGACAGCTTGATGTACCAGTACACCCCCTGGACAGGACTCTAGTCTATCTCCTGTTTCTGTAGTGAGACAGCTTGATGTACAGTACATCCCCTGGACAGGACTCTAGTCTATCTCCTGTTTCTGGAGTGAGACAGCTTGATGTACAGTACATCCCCTGGACAGGACTCTAGTCTATCTCCTGTTTCTGTAGTGAGACAGCTTGATGTACCAGGACACCCCCTGGACAGGACACTAGTCTATCTCCTGTTTCTGTAGTGAGACAGCTTGATGTACCAGGACACCCCAATGGACAGGACACTAGTCTATCTCCTGTTTCTGTAGTGAGACAGCTTGATGTACCAGTACATCCCCTGGACAGGACTCTAGTCTATCTCCTGTAGTGAGACAGCTTGATGTACCAGTACACCCCCTGGACAGGACACTAGTCTATCTCCTGTAGTGAGACAGCTTGATGTACCAGTACACCCCCTGGACAGGACACTAGTCTATCTCCTGTTTCTGTAGTGAGACAGCTTGGTGTACCAGTACACCCCCTGGACAGGACTCTAGTCTATCTCCTGTTTCTGTAGTGAGACAGCTTGATGTACCAGGACACTAGTCTATCTCCTGTAGTGAGACAGCTTGGTGTACCAGTACACCCCCTGGACAGGACACTAGTCTATCTCCTGTTTCTGTAGTGAGACAGCTTGTTGTACCAGTACACCCCCTGGACAGGACACTAGTCTATCTCCTGTTTCTGTAGTATGAGACAGCTTGGTGTACCAGGACACCCCCTGGACAGGACACTAGTCTATCTCCTGTTTCTGTAGTATGAGACAGCTTGGTGTACCAGGACACCCCCTGGACAGGACACTAGTCTATCTCCTGTTTCTGTAGTGAGACAGCTTGGTGTACCAGGACACCCCCTGGACAGGACACTAGTCTATCTCCTGTTTCTGTAGTATGAGACAGCTTGGTGTACCAGGACACCCCCTGGACAGGACTCTAGTCTATCTCCTGTAGTGAGACAGCTTGATGTACCAGTACACCCCCTGGACAGGACACTAGTCTATCTCCTGTTTCTGTAGTGTGAGACAGCTTGATGTACCAGTACACCCCCTGGACAGGACACTAGTCTATCTCCTGTAGTGAGACAGCTTGATGTACCAGTACACCCCCTGGACAGGACACTAGTCTATCTCCTGTTTCTGTAGAGACAGCTTGATGTACCAGTACACCCCCTGGACAGGACACTAGTCTATCTCCTATTTCTGTAGTGAGACAGCTTGATGTACCAGTACACCTCCTGGACAGGACACTAGTCTATCTCCTGTTTCTGTAGTGAGACAGCTTGATGTACCAGTACACCTCCTGGACAGGACACTAGTCTATCTCCTGTTTCTGTAGAGACAGCTTGATGTACCAGTACACCCCCTGGACAGGACACTAGTCTATCTCCTGTTCCTGTAGTGAGACAGCTTGATGTACCAGTACACCCCCTGGACAGGACACTAGTCTATCTCCTGTTTCTGTAGTATGAGACAGCTTGATGTACCAGTACACCCCCTGGACAGGACACTAGTCTATCTCCTATTTCTGTAGTGAGACAGCTTGATGTACCAGTACACCTCCTGGACAGGACACTAGTCTATCTCCTGTTTCTGTAGTGAGACAGCTTGATGTACCAGTACACCTCCTGGACAGGACACTAGTCTATCTCCTGTTTCTGTAGAGACAGCTTGATGTACCAGTACACCCCCTGGACAGGACACTAGTCTATCTCCTGTTCCTGTAGTGAGACAGCTTGATGTACCAGTACACCTCCTGGACAGGACACTAGTCTATCTCCTGTTTCTGTAGAGACAGCTTGATGTACCAGTACACCCCCTGGACAGGACACTAGTCTATCTCCTGTTCCTGTAGTGAGACAGCTTGATGTACCAGTACACCCCCTGGACAGGACACTAGTCTATCTCCTGTTCCTGTAGTGAGACAGCTTGATGTACCAGTACACCCCCTGGACAGGACTCTAGTCTATCTCCTGTTTCAGTAGAGACAGCTTGATGTACCAGTACACCCCCTGGACAGGACACTAGTCTATCTCCTGTTTCTGTAGTGAGGCAGCTTGATGTACCAGGACACCCCCTGGACAGGACACTAGTCTATCTCCTGTAGTGAGACAGCTTGATGTACCAGTACACCCCCTGAACAGGACACTAGTCTATCTCCTGTTTCTGTAGTGAGACAGCTTGGTGTACCAGTGCACCCCCTGGACAGGACTCTAGTCTATCTCCTGTTTCTGTAGTGAGACAGCTTGATGTACCAGGACACTAGTCTATCTCCTGTAGTGAGACAGCTTGGTGTACCAGTACACCCCCTGGACAGGACACTAGTCTATCTCCTGTTTCTGTAGTGAGACAGCTTGATGTACCAGTACACCCCCTGGACAGGACTCTAGTCTATCTCCTGTTTCTGTAGTGAGACAGCTTGATGTACCAGTACACCCCCTGGACAGGACACTAGTCTATCTCCTGTTTCTGTAGTGAGACAGCTTGATGTACCAGGACACCCCATGGACAGGACACTAGTCTATGTCCTGTTTCTGTAGGGAGACAGCTTGATGTACCAGTACATCCCCTGGACAGGACACTAGTCTATCTCCTGTTTCTGTAGTGAGACAGCTTGATGTACAGTACATCCCCTGGACAGGACTCTAGTCTATCTCCTGTTTCTGGAGTGAGACAGCTTGATGTACAGTACATCCCCTGGACAGGACACTAGTCTATCTCCTGTTTCTGTAGTGAGACAGCTTGATGTACAGTACATCCCCTGGACAGGACTCTAGTCTATCTCCTGTTTCTGTAGTGAGACAGCTTGATGTACCAGTACACCCCCTGGACAGGACTCTAGTCTATCTCCTGTTTCTGTAGTGAGACAGCTTGATGTACCAGGACACCCCCTGGACAGGACACTAGTCTATCTCCTGTTTCTGTAGTGAGACAGCTTGATGTACCAGGACACCCCCTGGACAGGACACTAGTCTATCTCCTGTTTCTGTAGTGAGACAGCTTGATGTACCAGTACACCCCCTGGACAGGACACTAGTCTATCTCCTGTTTCTGTAGGGAGACAGCTTGATGTACCAGTACACCTCCTGGACAGGACACTAGTCTATCTCCTGTTTCAGTAGAGACAGCTTGATGTACCAGTACATCCCCTGGACAGGACACTAGTCTATCTCCTGTTTCTGGAGTGAGACAGCTTGATGTACAGTACATCCCCTGGACAGGACTCTAGTCTATCTCCTGTTTCTGTAGTGAGACAGCTTGATGTACCAGTACACCCCCTGGACAGGACTCTAGTCTATCTCCTGTTTCTGTAGTGAGACAGCTTGATGTACAGTACATCCCCTGGACAGGACTCTAGTCTATCTCCTGTTTCTGGAGTGAGACAGCTTGATGTACAGTACATCCCCTGGACAGGACTCTAGTCTATCTCCTGTTTCTGTAGTGAGACAGCTTGATGTACCAGTACACCCCCTGGACAGGACTCTAGTCTATCTCCTGTTTCTGTAGTGAGACAGCTTGATGTACCAGGACACCCCCTGGACAGGACACTAGTCTATCTCCTGTTTCTGTAGTGAGACAGCTTGATGTACCAGGACACCCCATGGACAGGACACTAGTCTATGTCCTGTTTCTGTAGGGAGACAGCTTGATGTACCAGTACATCCCCTGGACAGGACACTAGTCTATCTCCTGTTTCTGTAGTGAGACAGCTTGATGTACAGTACATCCCCTGGACAGGACTCTAGTCTATCTCCTGTTTCTGGAGTGAGACAGCTTGATGTACAGTACATCCCCTGGACAGGACACTAGTCTATCTCCTGTTTCTGTAGTGAGACAGCTTGATGTACAGTACATCCCCTGGACAGGACTCTAGTCTATCTCCTGTTTCTGTAGTGAGACAGCTTGATGTACCAGTACACCCCCTGGACAGGACTCTAGTCTATCTCCTGTTTCTGTAGTGAGACAGCTTGATGTACCAGGACACCCCCTGGACAGGACACTAGTCTATCTCCTGTTTCTGTAGTGAGACAGCTTGATGTACCAGGACACCCCCTGGACAGGACACTAGTCTATCTCCTGTTTCTGTAGTGAGACAGCTTGATGTACCAGTACACCCCCTGGACAGGACACTAGTCTATCTCCTGTTTCTGTAGGGAGACAGCTTGATGTACCAGTACACCTCCTGGACAGGACACTAGTCTATCTCCTGTTTCAGTAGAGACAGCTTGATGTACCAGTACATCCCCTGGACAGGACACTAGTCTATCTCCTGTTTCTGGAGTGAGACAGCTTGATGTACAGTACATCCCCTGGACAGGACTCTAGTCTATCTCCTGTTTCTGTAGTGAGACAGCTTGATGTACCAGTACACCCCCTGGACAGGACTCTAGTCTATCTCCTGTTTCTGTAGTGAGACAGCTTGATGTACAGTACA
This sequence comes from Oncorhynchus mykiss, assembly GCF_013265735.2. Classification (NCBI taxonomy): domain Eukaryota; kingdom Metazoa; phylum Chordata; class Actinopteri; order Salmoniformes; family Salmonidae; genus Oncorhynchus; species Oncorhynchus mykiss. The sequence continues at coordinate 84,559,081 of NC_048574.1, forward strand.
TCCCCTGGACAGGACTCTAGTCTATCTCCTGTTTCTGGAGTGAGACAGCTTGATGTACAGTACATCCCCTGGACAGGACTCTAGTCTATCTCCTGTTTCTGTAGTGAGACAGCTTGATGTACCAGTACACCCCCTGGACAGGACTCTAGTCTATCTCCTGTTTCTGTAGTGAGACAGCTTGATGTACCAGGACACCCCCTGGACAGGACACTAGTCTATCTCCTGTTTCTGTAGTGAGACAGCTTGATGTACCAGGACACCCCAATGGACAGGACACTAGTCTATCTCCTGTTTCTGTAGTGAGACAGCTTGATGTACCAGTACATCCCCTGGACAGGACTCTAGTCTATCTCCTGTAGTGAGACAGCTTGATGTACCAGTACACCCCCTGGACAGGACACTAGTCTATCTCCTGTAGTGAGACAGCTTGATGTACCAGTACACCCCCTGGACAGGACACTAGTCTATCTCCTGTTTCTGTAGTGAGACAGCTTGGTGTACCAGTACACCCCCTGGACAGGACTCTAGTCTATCTCCTGTTTCTGTAGTGAGACAGCTTGATGTACCAGGACACTAGTCTATCTCCTGTAGTGAGACAGCTTGGTGTACCAGTACACCCCCTGGACAGGACACTAGTCTATCTCCTGTTTCTGTAGTGAGACAGCTTGTTGTACCAGTACACCCCCTGGACAGGACACTAGTCTATCTCCTGTTTCTGTAGTATGAGACAGCTTGGTGTACCAGGACACCCCCTGGACAGGACACTAGTCTATCTCCTGTTTCTGTAGTATGAGACAGCTTGGTGTACCAGGACACCCCCTGGACAGGACACTAGTCTATCTCCTGTTTCTGTAGTGAGACAGCTTGGTGTACCAGGACACCCCCTGGACAGGACACTAGTCTATCTCCTGTTTCTGTAGTATGAGACAGCTTGGTGTACCAGGACACCCCCTGGACAGGACTCTAGTCTATCTCCTGTAGTGAGACAGCTTGATGTACCAGTACACCCCCTGGACAGGACACTAGTCTATCTCCTGTTTCTGTAGTGTGAGACAGCTTGATGTACCAGTACACCCCCTGGACAGGACACTAGTCTATCTCCTGTAGTGAGACAGCTTGATGTACCAGTACACCCCCTGGACAGGACACTAGTCTATCTCCTGTTTCTGTAGAGACAGCTTGATGTACCAGTACACCCCCTGGACAGGACACTAGTCTATCTCCTATTTCTGTAGTGAGACAGCTTGATGTACCAGTACACCTCCTGGACAGGACACTAGTCTATCTCCTGTTTCTGTAGTGAGACAGCTTGATGTACCAGTACACCTCCTGGACAGGACACTAGTCTATCTCCTGTTTCTGTAGAGACAGCTTGATGTACCAGTACACCCCCTGGACAGGACACTAGTCTATCTCCTGTTTCAGTAGAGACAGCTTGATGTACCAGTACACCCCCTGGACAGGACACTAGTCTATCTCCTGTTTCTGTAGTGAGGCAGCTTGATGTACCAGGACACCCCCTGGACAGGACACTAGTCTATCTCCTGTAGTGAGACAGCTTGATGTACCAGTACACCCCCTGAACAGGACACTAGTCTATCTCCTGTTTCTGTAGTGAGACAGCTTGGTGTACCAGTGCACCCCCTGGACAGGACTCTAGTCTATCTCCTGTTTCTGTAGTGAGACAGCTTGATGTACCAGGACACTAGTCTATCTCCTGTAGTGAGACAGCTTGGTGTACCAGTACACCCCCTGGACAGGACACTAGTCTATCTCCTGTTTCTGTAGTGAGACAGCTTGGTGTACCAGTACACCCCCTGGACAGGACACTAGTCTATCTCCTGTTTCTGTAGTATGAGACAGCTTGGTGTACCAGGACACCCCCTGGACAGGACACTAGTCTATCTCCTGTTTCTGTAGTATGAGACAGCTTGGTGTACCAGGACACCCCCTGGACAGGACACTAGTCTATCTCCTGTTTCTGTAGTGAGACAGCTTGGTGTATCAGGACACCCCCTGGACAGGACACTAGTCTATCTCCTGTTTCTGTAGTGAGACAGCTTGATGTACCAGGACACCCCATGGACAGGACACTAGTCTATCTCCTGTTTCTGTAGTGTGACAGCTTGATGTACCAGTACACCCCCTGGACAGGACACTAGTCTATCTCCTGTTTCTGTAGTGAGACAGCTTGATGTACCAGGACACCCCCTGGACAGGACACTAGTCTATCTCCTGTTTCTGTAGTGAGACAGCTTGATGTACCAGTACATCCCCTGGACAGGACACTAGTCTATCTCCTGTTTCTGTAGTGAGACAGCTTGATGTACCAGGACACCCCATGGACAGGACACTAGTCTATCTCCTGTTTCTGTACTGAGACAGCTTGATGTACCAGTACATCCCCTGGACAGGACACTAGTCTATCTCCTGTTTCTGTAGTGAGACAGCTTGATGTACCAGGACACCCCATGGACAGGACACTAGTCTATCTCCTGTTTCTGTAGTGAGACAGCTTGATGTACCAGTACATCCCCTGGACAGGACTCTAGTCTATCTCCTGTAGTGAGACAGCTTGATGTACCAGTACACCCCCTGGACAGGACACTAGTCTATCTCCTGTAGTGAGACAGCTTGATGTACCAGTACACCCCCTGGACAGGACACTAGTCTATCTCCTGTTTCTGTAGTGAGACAGCTTGGTGTACCAGTACACCCCCTGGACAGGACTCTAGTCTATCTCCTGTTTCTGTAGTGAGACAGCTTGATGTACCAGGACACTAGTCTATCTCCTGTAGTGAGACAGCTTGGTGTACCAGTACACCCCCTGGACAGGACACTAGTCTATCTCCTGTTTCTGTAGTGAGACAGCTTGGTGTACTAGTACACCCCCTGGACAGGACACTAGTCTATCTCCTGTTTCTGTAGTATGAGACAGCTTGGTGTACCAGGACACCCCCTGGACAGGACACTAGTCTATCTCCTGTTTCTGTAGTATGAGACAGCTTGGTGTACCAGGACACCCCCTGGACAGGACACTAGTCTATCTCCTGTTTCTGTAGTGAGACAGCTTGGTGTACCAGGACACCCCCTGGACAGGACACTAGTCTATCTCCTGTTTCTGTAGTATGAGACAGCTTGGTGTACCAGGACACCCCCTGGACAGGACTCTAGTCTATCTCCTGTTTCTGTAGTGAGACAGCTTGATGTACCAGTACATCCCCTGGACAGGACACTAGTCTATCTCCTGTTTCTGTAGTGAGACAGCTTGATGTACCAGGACACCCCATGGACAGGACACTAGTCTATCTCCTGTTTCTGTAGTGTGACAGCTTGATGTACCAGTACACCCCCTGGACAGGACACTAGTCTATCTCCTGTTTCTGTAGTGAGACAGCTTGATGTACCAGGACACCCCCTGGACAGGACACTAGTCTATCTCCTGTTTCTGTAGTGAGACAGCTTGATGTACCAGTACATCCCCTGGACAGGACACTAGTCTATCTCCTGTTTCTGTAGTGAGACAGCTTGATGTACCAGGACACCCCATGGACAGGACACTAGTCTATCTCCTGTTTCTGTAGTGAGACAGCTTGATGTACCAGTACATCCCCTGGACAGGACACTAGTCTATCTCCTGTTTCTGTAGTGAGACAGCTTGATGTACCAGGACACCCCATGGACAGGACACTAGTCTATCTCCTGTTTCTGTAGTGAGACAGCTTGATGTACCAGTACATCCCCTGGACAGGACTCTAGTCTATCTCCTGTAGTGAGACAGCTTGATGTACCAGTACACCCCCTGGACAGGACACTAGTCTATCTCCTGTAGTGAGACAGCTTGATGTACCAGTACACCCCCTGGACAGGACACTAGTCTATCTCCTGTTTCTGTAGTGAGACAGCTTGGTGTACCAGTACACCCCCTGGACAGGACTCTAGTCTATCTCCTGTTTCTGTAGTGAGACAGCTTGATGTACCAGGACACTAGTCTATCTCCTGTAGTGAGACAGCTTGGTGTACCAGTACACCCCCTGGACAGGACACTAGTCTATCTCCTGTTTCTGTAGTGAGACAGCTTGGTGTACTAGTACACCCCCTGGACAGGACACTAGTCTATCTCCTGTTTCTGTAGTATGAGACAGCTTGGTGTACCAGGACACCCCCTGGACAGGACACTAGTCTATCTCCTGTTTCTGTAGTATGAGACAGCTTGGTGTACCAGGACACCCCCTGGACAGGACACTAGTCTATCTCCTGTTTCTGTAGTGAGACAGCTTGGTGTACCAGGACACCCCCTGGACAGGACACTAGTCTATCTCCTGTTTCTGTAGTATGAGACAGCTTGGTGTACCAGGACACCCCCTGGACAGGACTCTAGTCTATCTCCTGTTTCTGTAGTGAGACAGCTTGATGTACCAGTACATCCCCTGGACAGGACACTAGTCTATCTCCTGTTTCTGTAGTGAGACAGCTTGATGTACCAGGACACCCCATGGACAGGACACTAGTCTATCTCCTGTTTCTGTAGTGAGACTGCTTGATGTACCAGTACATCCCCTGGACAGGACTCTAGTCTATCTCCTGTAGTGAGACAGCTTGATGTACCAGTACACCCCCTGGACAGGACACTAGTCTATCTCCTGTAGTGAGACAGCTTGATGTACCAGTACACCCCCTGGACAGGACACTAGTCTATCTCCTGTTTCTGTAGTGAGACAGCTTGGTGTACCAGTACACCCCCTGGACAGGACTCTAGTCTATCTCCTGTTTCTGTAGTGAGACAGCTTGATGTACCAGGACACTAGTCTATCTCCTGTAGTGAGACAGCTTGGTGTACCAGTACACCCCCTGGACAGGACACTAGTCTATCTCCTGTTTCTGTAGTGAGACAGCTTGGTGTACCAGTACACCCCCTGGACAGGACACTAGTCTATCTCCTGTTTCTGTAGTATGAGACAGCTTGGTGTACCAGGACACCCCCTGGACAGGACACTAGTCTATCTCCTGTTTCTGTAGTATGAGACAGCTTGGTGTACCAGGACACCCCCTGGACAGGACACTAGTCTATCTCCTGTTTCTGTAGTGAGACAGCTTGGTGTACCAGGACACCCCCTGGACAGGACACTAGTCTATCTCCTGTTTCTGTAGTATGAGACCGCTTGGTGTACCAGGACACCCCCTGGACAGGACTCTAGTCTATCTACTGTATTGAGACAGCTTGATGTACCAGTACACCCCCTGGACAGGACACTAGTCTATCTCCTGTTTCTGTAGTGTGAGACAGCTTGATGTACCAGTACACCCCCTGGACAGGACACTAGTCTATCTCCTGTAGTGAGACAGCTTGATGTACCAGGACACCCCCTGGACAGGACACTAGTCTATCTCCTGTTTCTGTAGTGAGACAGCTTGATGTACCAGTACACCCCCTGGACAGGACTCTAGTCTATCTCCTGTTTCTGTAGTGAGACAGCTTGATGTACCAGTACACCCCCTGGACAGGACACTAGTCTATCTCCTGTTTCTGTAGTGAGACAGCTTGATGTACCAGGACACCCCATGGACAGGACACTAGTCTATGTCCTGTTTCTGTAGGGAGACAGCTTGATGTACCAGTACATCCCCTGGACAGGACACTAGTCTATCTCCTGTTTCTGTAGTGAGACAGCTTGATGTACAGTACATCCCCTGGACAGGACTCTAGTCTATCTCCTGTTTCTGGAGTGAGACAGCTTGATGTACAGTACATCCCCTGGACAGGACACTAGTCTATCTCCTGTTTCTGTAGTGAGACAGCTTGATGTACAGTACATCCCCTGGACAGGACTCTAGTCTATCTCCTGTTTCTGTAGTGAGACAGCTTGATGTACCAGTACACCCCCTGGACAGGACTCTAGTCTATCTCCTGTTTCTGTAGTGAGACAGCTTGATGTACCAGGACACCCCCTGGACAGGACACTAGTCTATCTCCTGTTTCTGTAGTGAGACAGCTTGATGTACCAGGACACCCCCTGGACAGGACACTAGTCTATCTCCTGTTTCTGTAGTGAGACAGCTTGATGTACCAGTACACCCCCTGGACAGGACACTAGTCTATCTCCTGTTTCTGTAGGGAGACAGCTTGATGTACCAGTACACCTCCTGGACAGGACACTAGTCTATCTCCTGTTTCAGTAGAGACAGCTTGATGTACCAGTACATCCCCTGGACAGGACACTAGTCTATCTCCTGTTTCTGGAGTGAGACAGCTTGATGTACAGTACATCCCCTGGACAGGACTCTAGTCTATCTCCTGTTTCTGTAGTGAGACAGCTTGATGTACCAGTACACCCCCTGGACAGGACTCTAGTCTATCTCCTGTTTCTGTAGTGAGACAGCTTGATGTACAGTACATCCCCTGGACAGGACTCTAGTCTATCTCCTGTTTCTGGAGTGAGACAGCTTGATGTACAGTACATCCCCTGGACAGGACTCTAGTCTATCTCCTGTTTCTGTAGTGAGACAGCTTGATGTACCAGTACACCCCCTGGACAGGACACTAGTCTATCTCCTGTTTCTGTAGTATGAGACAGCTTGGTGTACCAGGACACCCCCTGGACAGGACACTAGTCTATCTCCTGTTTCTGTAGTGAGACAGCTTGGTGTACCAGGACACCCCCTGGACAGGACACTAGTCTATCTCCTGTTTCTGTAGTATGAGACAGCTTGGTGTACCAGGACACCCCCTGGACAGGACTCTAGTCTATCTCCTGTAGTGAGACAGCTTGATGTACCAGTACACCCCCTGGACAGGACACTAGTCTATCTCCTGTTTCTGTAGTGTGAGACAGCTTGATGTACCAGTACACCCCCTGGACAGGACACTAGTCTATCTCCTGTTTCTGTAGTATGAGACAGCTTGGTGTACCAGGACACCCCCTGGACAGGACTCTAGTCTATCTCCTGTAGTGAGACAGCTTGATGTACCAGTACACCCCCTGGACAGGACACTAGTCTATCTCCTGTTTCTGTAGTGTGAGACAGCTTGATGTACCAGTACACCCCCTGGACAGGACACTAGTCTATCTCCTGTAGTGAGACAGTTTGATGTACCAGTACACCCCCTGGACAGGACACTAGTCTATCTCCTGTTTCTGTAGAGACAGCTTGATGTACCAGTACACCCCCTGGACAGGACACTAGTCTATCTCCTATTTCTGTAGTGAGACAGCTTGATGTACCAGTACACCTCCTGGACAGGACACTAGTCTATCTCCTGTTTCTGTAGTGAGACAGCTTGATGTACCAGTACACCTCCTGGACAGGACACTAGTCTATCTCCTGTTTCTGTAGAGACAGCTTGATGTACCAGTACACCCCCTGGACAGGACACTAGTCTATCTCCTGTTTCAGTAGAGACAGCTTGATGTACCAGTACACCCCCTGGACAGGACACTAGTCTATCTCCTGTTTCTGTAGTGAGGCAGCTTGATGTACCAGGACACCCCCTGGACAGGACACTAGTCTATCTCCTGTAGTGAGACAGCTTGATGTACCAGTACACCCCCTGAACAGGACACTAGTCTATCTCCTGTTTCTGTAGTGAGACAGCTTGGTGTACCAGTGCACCCCCTGGACAGGACTCTAGTCTATCTCCTGTTTCTGTAGTGAGATAGCTTGATGTACCAGGACACTAGTCTATCTCCTGTAGTGAGACAGCTTGGTGTACCAGTACACCCCCTGGACAGGACACTAGTCTATCTCCTGTTTCTGTAGTGAGACAGCTTGGTGTACCAGTACACCCCCTGGACAGGACACTAGTCTATCTCCTGTTTCTGTAGTATGAGACAGCTTGGTGTACCAGGACACCCCCTGGACAGGACACTAGTCTATCTCCTGTTTCTGTAGTATGAGACAGCTTGGTGTACCAGGACACCCCCTGGACAGGACACTAGTCTATCTCCTGTTTCTGTAGTGAGACAGCTTGGTGTATCAGGACACCCCCTGGACAGGACACTAGTCTATCTCCTGTTTCTGTAGTGAGACAGCTTGATGTACCAGGACACCCCATGGACAGGACACTAGTCTATCTCCTGTTTCTGTAGTGTGACAGCTTGATGTACCAGTACACCCCCTGGACAGGACACTAGTCTATCTCCTGTTTCTGTAGTGAGACAGCTTGATGTACCAGGACACCCCCTGGACAGGACACTAGTCTATCTCCTGTTTCTGTAGTGAGACAGCTTGATGTACCAGTACATCCCCTGGACAGGACACTAGTCTATCTCCTGTTTCTGTAGTGAGACAGCTTGATGTACCAGGACACCCCATGGACAGGACACTAGTCTATCTCCTGTTTCTGTAGTGAGACAGCTTGATGTACCAGTACATCCCCTGGACAGGACACTAGTCTATCTCCTGTTTCTGTAGTGAGACAGCTTGATGTACCAGGACACCCCATGGACAGGACACTAGTCTATCTCCTGTTTCTGTAGTGAGACAGCTTGATGTACCAGTACATCCCCTGGACAGGACTCTAGTCTATCTCCTGTAGTGAGACAGCTTGATGTACCAGTACACCCCCTGGACAGGACACTAGTCTATCTCCTGTAGTGAGACAGCTTGATGTACCAGTACACCCCCTGGACAGGACACTAGTCTATCTCCTGTTTCTGTAGTGAGACAGCTTGGTGTACCAGTACACCCCCTGGACAGGACTCTAGTCTATCTCCTGTTTCTGTAGTGAGACAGCTTGATGTACCAGGACACTAGTCTATCTCCTGTAGTGAGACAGCTTGGTGTACCAGTACACCCCCTGGACAGGACACTAGTCTATCTCCTGTTTCTGTAGTGAGACAGCTTGGTGTACTAGTACACCCCCTGGACAGGACACTAGTCTATCTCCTGTTTCTGTAGTATGAGACAGCTTGGTGTACCAGGACACCCCCTGGACAGGACACTAGTCTATCTCCTGTTTCTGTAGTATGAGACAGCTTGGTGTACCAGGACACCCCCTGGACAGGACACTAGTCTATCTCCTGTTTCTGTAGTGAGACAGCTTGGTGTACCAGGACACCCCCTGGACAGGACACTAGTCTATCTCCTGTTTCTGTAGTATGAGACAGCTTGGTGTACCAGGACACCCCCTGGACAGGACTCTAGTCTATCTCCTGTTTCTGTAGTGAGACAGCTTGATGTACCAGTACATCCCCTGGACAGGACACTAGTCTATCTCCTGTTTCTGTAGTGAGACAGCTTGATGTACCAGGACACCCCATGGACAGGACACTAGTCTATCTCCTGTTTCTGTAGTGAGACTGCTTGATGTACCAGTACATCCCCTGGACAGGACTCTAGTCTATCTCCTGTAGTGAGACAGCTTGATGTACCAGTACACCCCCTGGACAGGACACTAGTCTATCTCCTGTAGTGAGACAGCTTGATGTACCAGTACACCCCCTGGACAGGACACTAGTCTATCTCCTGTTTCTGTAGTGAGACAGCTTGGTGTACCAGTACACCCCCTGGACAGGACTCTAGTCTATCTCCTGTTTCTGTAGTGAGACAGCTTGATGTACCAGGACACTAGTCTATCTCCTGTAGTGAGACAGCTTGGTGTACCAGTACACCCCCTGGACAGGACACTAGTCTATCTCCTGTTTCTGTAGTGAGACAGCTTGGTGTACCAGTACACCCCCTGGACAGGACACTAGTCTATCTCCTGTTTCTGTAGTATGAGACAGCTTGGTGTACCAGGACACCCCCTGGACAGGACACTAGTCTATCTCCTGTTTCTGTAGTATGAGACAGCTTGGTGTACCAGGACACCCCCTGGACAGGACACTAGTCTATCTCCTGTTTCTGTAGTGAGACAGCTTGGTGTACCAGGACACCCCCTGGACAGGACACTAGTCTATCTCCTGTTTCTGTAGTATGAGACCGCTTGGTGTACCAGGACACCCCCTGGACAGGACTCTAGTCTATCTACTGTATTGAGACAGCTTGATGTACCAGTACACCCCCTGGACAGGACACTAGTCTATCTCCTGTTTCTGTAGTGTGAGACAGCTTGATGTACCAGTACACCCCCTGGACAGGACACTAGTCTATCTCCTGTAGTGAGACAGCTTGATGTACCAGGACACCCCCTGGACAGGACACTAGTCTATCTCCTGTTTCTGTAGTGAGACAGCTTGATGTACCAGTACACCCCCTGGACAGGACTCTAGTCTATCTCCTGTTTCTGTAGTGAGACAGCTTGATGTACCAGTACACCCCCTGGACAGGACACTAGTCTATCTCCTGTTTCTGTAGTGAGACAGCTTGATGTACCAGGACACCCCATGGACAGGACACTAGTCTATGTCCTGTTTCTGTAGGGAGACAGCTTGATGTACCAGTACATCCCCTGGACAGGACACTAGTCTATCTCCTGTTTCTGTAGTGAGACAGCTTGATGTACAGTACATCCCCTGGACAGGACTCTAGTCTATCTCCTGTTTCTGGAGTGAGACAGCTTGATGTACAGTACATCCCCTGGACAGGACACTAGTCTATCTCCTGTTTCTGTAGTGAGACAGCTTGATGTACAGTACATCCCCTGGACAGGACTCTAGTCTATCTCCTGTTTCTGTAGTGAGACAGCTTGATGTACCAGTACACCCCCTGGACAGGACTCTAGTCTATCTCCTGTTTCTGTAGTGAGACAGCTTGATGTACCAGGACACCCCCTGGACAGGACACTAGTCTATCTCCTGTTTCTGTAGTGAGACAGCTTGATGTACCAGGACACCTCCTGGACAGGACACTAGTCTATCTCCTGTTTCAGTAGAGACAGCTTGATGTACCAGTACATCCCCTGGACAGGACACTAGTCTATCTCCTGTTTCTGGAGTGAGACAGCTTGATGTACAGTACATCCCCTGGACAGGACTCTAGTCTATCTCCTGTTTCTGTAGTGAGACAGCTTGATGTACCAGTACACCCCCTGGACAGGACTCTAGTCTATCTCCTGTTTCTGTAGTGAGACAGCTTGATGTACAGTACATCCCCTGGACAGGACTCTAGTCTATCTCCTGTTTCTGGAGTGAGACAGCTTGATGTACAGTACATCCCCTGGACAGGACTCTAGTCTATCTCCTGTTTCTGTAGTGAGACAGCTTGATGTACCAGTACACCCCCTGGACAGGACTCTAGTCTATCTCCTGTTTCTGTAGTGAGACAGCTTGATGTACCAGGACACCCCCTGGACAGGACACTAGTCTATCTCCTGTTTCTGTAGTGAGACAGCTTGATGTACCAGGACACCCCATGGACAGGACACTAGTCTATGTCCTGTTTCTGTAGGGAGACAGCTTGATGTACCAGTACATCCCCTGGACAGGACACTAGTCTATCTCCTGTTTCTGTAGTGAGACAGCTTGATGTACAGTACATCCCCTGGACAGGACTCTAGTCTATCTCCTGTTTCTGGAGTGAGACAGCTTGATGTACAGTACATCCCCTGGACAGGACACTAGTCTATCTCCTGTTTCTGTAGTGAGACAGCTTGATGTACAGTACATCCCCTGGACAGGACTCTAGTCTATCTCCTGTTTCTGTAGTGAGACAGCTTGATGTACCAGTACACCCCCTGGACAGGACTCTAGTCTATCTCCTGTTTCTGTAGTGAGACAGCTTGATGTACCAGGACACCCCCTGGACAGGACACTAGTCTATCTCCTGTTTCTGTAGTGAGACAGCTTGATGTACCAGGACACCCCCTGGACAGGACACTAGTCTATCTCCTGTTTCTGTAGTGAGACAGCTTGATGTACCAGTACACCCCCTGGACAGGACACTAGTCTATCTCCTGTTTCTGTAGGGAGACAGCTTGATGTACCAGTACACCTCCTGGACAGGACACTAGTCTATCTCCTGTTTCAGTAGAGACAGCTTGATGTAACAGTACATCCCCTGGACAGGACACTAGTCTATCTCCTGTTTCTGGAGTGAGACAGCTTGATGTACAGTACATCCCCTGGACAGGACTCTAGTCTATCTCCTGTTTCTGTAGTGAGACAGCTTGATGTACCAGTACACCCCCTGGACAGGACTCTAGTCTATCTCCTGTTTCTGTAGTGAGACAGCTTGATGTACAGTACATCCCCTGGACAGGACTCTAGTCTATCTCCTGTTTCTGGAGTGAGACAGCTTGATGTACAGTACATCCCCTGGACAGGACTCTAGTCTATCTCCTGTTTCTGTAGTGAGACAGCTTGATGTACCAGTACACCCCCTGGACAGGACTCTAGTCTATCTCCTGTTTCTGTAGGGAGACAGCTTGATGTACCAGGACACCCCCTGGACAGGACACTAGTCTATCTCCTGTTTCTGTAGTGAGACAGCTTGATGTACCAGGACACCCCAATGGACAGGACACTAGTCTATCTCCTGTTTCTGTAGTGAGACAGCTTGATGTACCAGTACATCCCCTGGACAGGACTCTAGTCTATCTCCTGTAGTGAGACAGCTTGATGTACCAGTACACCCCCTGGACAGGACACTAGTCTATCTCCTGTAGTGAGACAGCTTGATGTACCAGTACACCCCCTGGACAGGACACTAGTCTATCTCCTGTTTCTGTAGTGAGACAGCTTGGTGTACCAGTACACCCCCTGGACAGGACTCTAGTCTATCTCCTGTTTCTGTAGTGAGACAGCTTGATGTACCAGGACACTAGTCTATCTCCTGTAGTGAGACAGCTTGGTGTACCAGTACACCCCCTGGACAGGACACTAGTCTATCTCCTGTTTCTGTAGTGAGACAGCTTGTTGTACCAGTACACCCCCTGGACAGGACACTAGTCTATCTCCTGTTTCTGTAGTATGAGACAGCTTGGTGTACCAGGACACCCCCTGGACAGGACACTAGTCTATCTCCTGTTTCTGTAGTATGAGACAGCTTGGTGTACCAGGACACCCCCTGGACAGGACACTAGTCTATCTCCTGTTTCTGTAGTGAGACAGCTTGGTGTACCAGGACACCCCCTGGACAGGACACTAGTCTATCTCCTGTTTCTGTAGTATGAGACAGCTTGGTGTACCAGGACACCCCCTGGACAGGACTCTAGTCTATCTCCTGTAGTGAGACAGCTTGATGTACCAGTACACCCCCTGGACAGGACACTAGTCTATCTCCTGTTTCTGTAGTGTGAGACAGCTTGATGTACCAGTACACCCCCTGGACAGGACACTAGTCTATCTCCTGTAGTGAGACAGCTTGATGTACCAGTACACCCCCTGGACAGGACACTAGTCTATCTCCTGTTTCTGTAGAGACAGCTTGATGTACCAGTACACCCCCTGGACAGGACACTAGTCTATCTCCTATTTCTGTAGTGAGACAGCTTGATGTACCAGTACACCTCCTGGACAGGACACTAGTCTATCTCCTGTTTCTGTAGTGAGACAGCTTGATGTACCAGTACACCTCCTGGACAGGACACTAGTCTATCTCCTGTTTCTGTAGAGACAGCTTGATGTACCAGTACACCCCCTGGACAGGACACTAGTCTATCTCCTGTTTCAGTAGAGACAGCTTGATGTACCAGTACACCCCCTGGACAGGACACTAGTCTATCTCCTGTTTCTGTAGTGAGGCAGCTTGATGTACCAGGACACCCCCTGGACAGGACACTAGTCTATATCCTGTTTCTGTAGTGAGACAGCTTGATGTACAGTACACCCCCTGGACAGGACACTAGTCTATATCCTGTTTCTGTAGTGAGACAGCTTGATGTACCAGTACACACCCTGGACAGGACACTAGTCTATCTCCTGTTTCTGTAGTGAGACAGCTTGATGTACCAGTACACCTCCTGGACAGGACACTAGTCTATCTCCTGTTTCTGTAGTGAGACAGCTTGATGTACCAGTACACCTCCTGGACAGGACACTAGTCTATCTCCTGTTACTGTAGTGAGACAGCTTGATGTACCAGTACACCCCCTGGACAGGACACTAGTCTATCTCCTGTTTCTGTAGTGAGACAGCTTGATGTACCAGTACACCTCCTGGATAGGACACTAGTCTATCTCCTGTTACTGTAGTGAGACAGCTTGATGTACCAGTACACCCCCTGGACAGGACACTTGTCTTCCACAGGTCCTTAATGCTGATTTCCAAGCAGAGTCACACCAGGACCCATTTTTACAGTCTTTGGTAAGACAAAGGATCGAACCCACAGGTTGGACACTCCACAAGGTAATTGATTTGGTTGCAGACTGCAAGTGTTCTGGCTGCAAGTGGTCATGCGAGAATGAGTCCTTGCTTGCAAGTGGTCATGGGAGAATGAGTCCTTGCTGCAAGTGGTCATGGGAGAATGAGTCCTTGCTGCAAGTGGTCATGGGAGAATGAGTCCTTGCTTGCAAGTGGTCATGGGAGAATGAGTCCTTGCTGCAAGTGGTCATGGGAGAATGAGTCCTGGCTGGGTCAAATACTGTCAGGGGATAAATCACATAGGGTTTCCCCTCAGGGCAGCAACAAGGCAGTTTCAGTGGTCGATTCAATTAAAGTACTGAGTGATTGACGGGCTCAGAGAAAGATAGGGAGAGAGAGAAAGAGCGAGCGAGAGAGAGAGAGAGAGAGAGAGAAAGATGGATTGATCAATAAAACAAGAGGGAAGGAGAGAGAGACAGACACAGAGAGGGAGAGCAGGAGGACAGAGAGAAAGATAGAGAGAGAGAGAGCCAGACACACAGAGAGAGCAGGGGGAGGGAGATGGAGAGAGAGAGAGAGAGAGAGAGAGAAAGAGGGCCAGACACAGAGAGAGAGAGAGAGAGAGAGAGAGAGAGAGAGAGACAGACACAGAGAGAGAGAGCAGGAGGAAGGCGATAGACAGACAGACAGACAGACAGAAAGACAAACAGACAGACGTTTCAGGAACTATACCAGTATCATGACACTAGTTAGTATCGTGTCAGGGACCATACCAGTATCATGACACTAGTTAGTATCGTGTCAGGGACCATACCAGTATCATGACACTAGTTAGTATCGTGGCAGGGACCATACCAGTATCATGACACTAGTTAGTATCGTGGCAGGGACCATACCAGTATCATGACACTAGTTAGTATCGTGGCAGGGACCATACCAGTATCATGACACTAGTTAGTATCGTGGCAGGGACCATACCAGTATCATGACACTAGTTAGTATCGTGGCAGGGACCATACCAGTATCATGACACTAGTTAGTATCGTGGCTGGGACCATACCAGTATCATGACACTAGTTAGTATCGTTTCAGGGACCATACCAGTATCATGACACTAGTTAGTATCGTGGCTGGGACCATACCAGTATCATGACACTAGTTAGTATTGTGGCAGGGACCATACCAGTATCATGACACTAGTTAGTATCGTGGCAGGGACCATACCAGTATCATGACACTAGTTAGTATCGTGGCTGGGACCATACCAGTATCATGACACTAGTTAGTATCGTGGCAGGGACCATACCAGTATCATGACACTAGTTAGTATCGTGGCAGGGACCATACCAGTATCATGACACTAGTTAGTATCGTGGCTGGGACCATACCAGTATCATGACACTAGTTAGTATCGTTTCAGGGACCATACCAGTATCATGACACTAGTTAGTATCGTGGCAGGGACCATACCAGTATCATGACAGTAGTTAGTATCGTGGCTGGGACCATACCAGTATCATGACACTAGTTAGTATCGTGGCATACTCCATGAAACAGACCATGTGACCTTCTCCATGAAACAGATCATGTGACCTTCTCCATGAAACAGACCATGTGACCTTCTCCATGAAACAGACCATGTGACCTTCTCCATGAAACAGACCATGTGACCTTCTCCATGAAACAGACCATGTGACCTTCTCTATGAAACAGACCATGTGACCTTCTCCATGAAACAGACCATGTGACCTCTCCCTCACATACTCCATGAAACAGACCATGTGACCTCTCCCTCACATACTCCATGAAACAGACCATGTGACCTCTCTTAGATCCCCCGCTGAATGACAGTGGTAGTGTGTATCCGTGTGCGTTCCCATGCCTCAACAACGGAAACAAAGCAGATTTTTAAACCAGGCAAGTCAGTTAAGAAGTCAGCTCGGGGATTCGATACACCGACCATTCGGTTACTGGCCCAACACTCTAACCACCAGGGCTACCTGTGGCCCCAGAGACATCAATACATCTACTGTATTTCTCACCTCTCTAGTAAACAAAGAAGCCTCATCATTTCTCAGAAACGTAAATCACATCCTCCGGAAATAGACCTGCTCTCTCTCTGTGTTCTGACACACGTACAGTCTCCTCTGATTGGCTATATGGGCGTCGTCCAAAACGGCACCCTAATCCCTAGTTTTGACCAGGTTCCGTGGTAAAAAGTAGTGCACTATAAACGGGAACAGGGCACCATTTGGGACGTACCCCTTTACCTTTTACCATAATGACGACCAAACGGCACATTTGTGACCAACTGCGACCTGGCCAAGATAAAGCATAGCAGTGTGAACAGACAACAACACAGAGTTACACATGGAGTAAACAATAAACAAGTCAATAACACAGTAGAAAAAATAAAAAAAGAGACTATATACAGGGGGTACCGGTACAGAGTCAATGTGGAGACTATATACAGGGGGTACCGGTACAGAGTCAATGTGGAGGCTATATACAGGGGGTACCGGTACAGAGTCAATGTGGAGACTATATACAGGGGGTACCGGTACAGAGTCAATGTGGAGGCTATATACAGGGTGTTACGGTACAGAGTCAATGTGGAGGCTATATACAGGGGGTACCGGTACAGAGTCAATGTGGAGGCTATATACAGGGGGGTACCGGTACAGAGTCAATGTGGAGACTATATACAGGGGGTACCGGTACAGAGTCAATGTGGAGGCTATATACAGGGGGTACCGGTACAGAGTCAATGTGGAGGCTATATACAGGGGGTACCGGTACAGAGTCAATGTGGAGGCTATATACAGGGGGTACCGGTACAGAGTCAATGTGGAGGCTATATACAGGGGGTACCGGTACAGAGTCAATGTGGAGGCTATATACAGGGGGTACCGGTACAGAGTCAATGTGGAGGCTATATACAGGGGGTACCGGTACAGAGTCAATGTGGAGGCTATATACAGGGGGTACCGGTACAGAGTCAATGTGGAGGCTATATACAGGGGGTACCGGTACAGAGTCAATGTGGAGGCTATATACAGGGGGTACCGGTACAGAGTCAATGTGGAGGCTATATACAGGGGGTACCGGTACAGAGTCAATGTGGAGGCTATGTACAGGGTGTTACGGTACAGAGTCAATGTGGAGGCTATATACAGGGTATTACGGTACAGAGTCAATGTGGAGGCTATATACAGGGGGTTCTATAGTCAATGTGGAGGCTATATACAGGGGGTACCGGTACAGAGTCAATGTGGAGGCTATATACAGGGGGTACCGGTACAGAGTCAAAGTGGAGGCTATATACAGGGGGTACCGGTACAGAGTCAATGTGGAGGCTATATACAGGGGGTACCGGTACAGAGTCAATGTGGAGGCTATATACAGGGGGTACCGGTACAGAGTCAATGTGGAGGCTATATACAGGGGGTACCGGTACAGAGTCAATGTGGAGGCTATATACAGGGGGTACCGGTACAGAGTCAATGTGGAGGCTATATACAGGGTGTTACGGTACAGAGTCAATGTGGAGGCTATATACAGGGTGTTACGGTACAGAGTCAATGTGGAGGCTATATACAGGGTGTTACGGTACAGAGACAATGTGGAGGCTATATACAGGGTATTACGGTACAGAGTCAATGTGGAGGCTATATACAAGGGGTTCTATAGTCAATGTGGAGGCTATATACAGGTGGTACTGGTACAGAGTCAATGTGGAGGCTATATACAGGGTATTACGGTACAGAGTCAATGTGGAGGCTATATACAGGGGTTACTGGTACAGAGTCAATGTGGAGGCTATATACAGGGGGTTCTATAGTCAATGTGGAGGCTATATACAGGGTATTACGGTACAGAGTCAATGTGGAGGCTATATACAGGGGGTACCGGTACAGAGTCAATGTGGAGGCTATATACAGGGTATTACGGTACAGAGTCAATGTGGAGGCTATATACAGGGGGTACCGGTACAGAGTCAATGTGGAGGCTATATACAGGGGGTACCGGTACAGAGTCAATGTGGAGGCTATATACAGGGGGTACCGGTACAGAGTCAATGTGGAGGCTATGTACAGGGTGTTACGGTACAGAGTCAATGTGGAGGCTATATACAGGGTATTACGGTACAGAGTCAATGTGGAGGCTATATACAGGGGGTTCTATAGTCAATGTGGAGGCTATATACAGGGGGTACCGGTACAGAGTCAATGTGGAGGCTATATACAGGGGGTACCGGTACAGAGTCAATGTGGAGGCTATATACAGGGGGTACCGGTACAGAGTCAATGTGGAGGCTATATACAGGGGGTACCGGTACAGAGTCAATGTGGAGGCTATATACAGGGGGTACCGGTACAGAGTCAATGTGGAGGCTATATACAGGGGGTACCGGTACAGAGTCAATGTGGAGGCTATATACAGGTGGTACCGGTACAGAGTCAATGTGGAGGCTATATACAGGGTGTTACGGTACAGAGTCAATGTGGAGGCTATATACAGGGTGTTACGGTACAGAGTCAATGTGGAGGCTATATACAGGGTGTTACGGTACAGAGACAATGTGGAGGCTATATACAGGGTATTACGGTACAGAGTCAATGTGGAGGCTATATACAAGGGGTTCTATAGTCAATGTGGAGGCTATATACAGGTGGTACTGGTACAGAGTCAATGTGGAGGCTATATACAGGGTATTACGGTACAGAGTCAATGTGGAGGCTATATACAGGGTATTACGGTACAGAGTCAATGTGGAGGCTATATACAGGGGTTACTGGTACAGAGTCAATGTGGAGGCTATATACAGGGGGTTCTATAGTCAATGTGGAGGCTATATACAGGGTATTACGGTACAGAGTCAATGTGGAGGCTATATACAGGGTGTTACGGTACAGAGTCAATGTGGAGGCTATATACAGGGGGTACCGGTACAGAGTCAATGTGGAGGCTATATACAGGGGGTACCGGTACAGAGTCAATGTGGAGGCTATATACAGGGGGTACCGGTACAGAGTCAATGTGGAGGCTATATACAGGGGGTACCGGTACAGAGTCAATGTGGAGGCTATATACAGGGGGTACCGGTACAGAGTCAATGTGGAGGCTATATACAGGGTGTTACGGTACAGAGTCAATGTGGAGGCTATATACAGGGTATTACGGTACAGAGTCAATGTGGAGGCTATATACAGGGTATTACGGTACAGAGTCAATGTGGAGGCTATATACAGGGGTTAATGGTACAGAGTCAATGTGGAGGCTATATACAGGGGGTTCTATAGTCAATGTGGAGGCTATATACAGGGTATTACGGTACAGAGTCAATGTGGAGGCTATATACAGGGTGTTACGGTACAGAGTCAATGTGGAGGCTATATACAGGGGGTACCGGTACAGAGTCAATGTGGAGGCTATATACAGGGTATTACGGTACAGAGTCAATGTGGAGGCTATATACAGGGGGTACCAGTACAGAGTCAATGTGGAGGCTATATACAGGGTATTACGGTACAGAGTCAATGTGGAGGCTATATACAGGGGGTACCGGTACAGAGTCAATGTGGAGGCTATATACAGGGTGTTACGGTACAGAGTCAATGTGGAGGCTATATACAGGGTGTTACGGTACAGAGTCAATGTGGAGGCTATATACAGGGTGTTACGGTACAGAGACAATGTGGAGGCTATATACAGGGTATTACGGTACAGAGTCAATGTGGAGGCTATATACAAGGGGTTCTATAGTCAATGTGGAGGCTATATACAGGTGGTACTGGTACAGAGTCAATGTGGAGGCTATATACAGGGTGTTACGGTACAGAGTCAATGTGGAGGCTATATACAGGGTGTTACGGTACAGAGTCAATGTGGAGGCTATATACAGGGGTTACTGGTACAGAGTCAATGTGGAGGCTATATACAGGGGGTTCTATAGTCAATGTGGAGGCTATATACAGGGTATTACGGTACAGAGTCAATGTGGAGGCTATATACAGGGTGTTACGGTACAGAGTCAATGTGGAGGCTATATACAGGGTGTTACGGTACAGAGTCAATGTGGAGGCTATATACAGGGGGTACCGGTACAGAGTCAATGTGGAGGCTATATACAGGTGGTACCAGTACAGAGTCAATGTGGAGGCTATATACAGGTGGTACCAGTACAGAGTCAATGTGGAGGCTATATACAGGGGGTTCTGGTACAGAGTCAATGTGGAGGCTATATACAGGTGGTACCAGTACAGAGTCAATGTGGAGGCTATATACAGGGGGTTCTATAGTCAATGTGGAGGCTGTATACAGGGGGTACTATAGTCAGTGTGGAGGCTATATACAGGGGGTTCTATAGTCAATGTGGAGGCTATATACAGGGGGTACAGAGTCAATGTGGAGACTATATACAGGGCATTACGGTACAGAGTCAATGTGGAGGCTATATACAGGGGGTTCTATAGTCAATGTGGAGGCTATATACAGGGGGTACTATAGTCAATGTGGAGGCTATATACAGGGGGTTCTATAGTCAATGTGGAGGCTATATACAGGGGGTACCGGTACAGAGTCAATGTGGAGGCTATATACAGGGGGTACCGGTACAGAGTCAATGTGGAGGCTGTATACAGGGGGTTCTATAGTCAATGTGGAGGCTATATACAGGGGGTTCTATAGTCAATGTGGAGACTATATACAGGGGGTACTATAGTCAATGTGGAGGCTATATACAGGGGGTTCTATAGTCAATGTGGAGGCTATATACAGGGGGTACCGGTACTGAGTCAATGTGGAGGCTATATACAGGGGGTACCGGTACAGAGTCAATGTGGAGGCTATATACAGGGTGTTACGGTACAGAGTCAATGTGGAGGCTATATACAGGGGGTACCGGTACAGAGTCAATGTGGAGGCTGTATACAGGGGGTTCTATAGTCAATGTGGAGGCTATATACAGGGGGTTCTATAGTCAATGTGGAGGCTATATACAGGGGTACAGTGTCAATCTGCGGGGTCACCGGTTAGTCTGGCTAATTGAGGTAATATGTACATTGACATTTGAAGTGAATGGATGAGGAGTAGCAGCAGCTTAAAACAATAGACCTTTTGATAGGGCCATCTCTCTCCTGTGATTGGGTTAGAGCTCTCAGAGACTATTAATGACCTGTAGACACAGGCAGCACACTTCTCGGTAGGACGCGCACACACACACAGACACACACACACACACACACACACACACACACACACACACACACACACACACACACACACACACACACACACACACACACACACACACACACATACACACAGTCAGACAGACACACACACACACAGACATGCGCGCTTAGACACACACATGCGAATACAAACACATACACACACTCACACGTTCAGACAGACAAACACACACACTTATACACACACACACGGCCTGACAGACAGACAGACACACACAACGTCCTGAGTCATCTCTCTCTCCCATCTCTCTCTCTCTCTCTCTTTATTACACACAGACACATACAGATATGAATGTGTTAATGTGTCTGTCTGCTAATGTGTCTGTCTGCTAATGTGTCTGTCTGCTAATGTGTCTGTCTGCTAATGTGTCTGTGTGCTAGTGTGTCTGTCTGCTAATGTGTCTGTGTGTTAATGTGTCTGTCTGCTAATGTGTCTGTCTGCTAATGTGTCTGTCTGCTAATGTGTCTGTCTGCTAATGTGTCTGTGTGCTAATGTGTCTGTCTGCTAATGTGTCTGTGTGTTAATGTGTCTGTCTGCTAATGTGTCTGTCTGCTAATGTGTCTGTCTGCTAATGTGTCTGTCTGCTAATGTGTCTGTGTGCTAATGTGTCTGTGTGTTAATGTGTCTGTGTGCTAATGTGTCTGTGTGCTAATGTGTCTGTGTGCTAATGTGTCTGTGTGCTAATGTGTCTGTGTGCTAATGTGTCTGTGTGCTAATATGTCTGTGTGCTAATGTGTCTGTGTGCTAATTGGTCTGTGTGCTAATGTGTCTGTCTGCTAATGTGTCTGTGTGCTAATGTGTCTGTCTGCTAATGTGTCTGTGTGTTAATGTGTCTGTGTGCTAATGTGTCTGTGTGCTAATGTGTCTGTGTGCTAATGTGTCTGTGTGCTAATGTGTCTGTCTGCTAATGTGTCTGTGTGGTAATGTGTCTGTGTGCTTGTTTTCTGGAATTAGTGCTTGTTGTCAGTCTGCATGATGACTGCTTTTGTTGGGCTATTTTTCGCTGAGTCATGTCAGAGAGAGAGAGAAAGATGGACAGAGAGAAAGAGAGCAAGAGCGAGCGAGAGAGAGAGAAATAGAAAGCGATAAGTTTTTCTGTGAGTCAGTGAGCAGGCTAGTCATCATAGAATACATTAATTATAGACTACAGTTTAACAACACTGTACATTTGGTGCTTTGGAAATCGTTGTCAATTCTCCGTTCAAATCTTTCCTAACATCACATTTCTATTGAGGAACAACAAGACATTATTAGCCTGAAGAAAGAACTGGAGGAGGACTTGCTGATAATATTTCCTCCTGTCTCTCTACCAGCCTCATCCCTCGCTCCGCTGGTCTGTCCTCACCTGTAGGGCCACAGGGCCGATTACATAATTTTACCCTTCTCTCTATCCTCTATCCTTCCATATTTCTCTCTCTCACACACAGTCTCTCTCTCTCTCTCTCTGTCCTTCTCTCTCTCTCTCTCCCTCTCTCTCTCTCTCTCTGTCGCTCTCTCTCTCTCTCTCTCTCTCTAATGCTTAATTGGCATGGAAATCATATGCTAAAATTGCCAAAGCAAGTGAAGTGTAACGTCTGCTTCCAACTCACACCCTCAAACACCTAGATCCCCTGAACGCAGCTCACTCTCCAGATCCCAATCACCTGTTCACACACCTGTATGCCATTACCACTATATAGTTCAGTTCTTTGCACCCCGTCACTGTGAGGTATTGTTTGTTGTGTGACGCATGTCTTTCAAAGCTCTGTTTTTCCCTGTGATGTACTCCTCCCATATATTACAGTTTTTGCCTATTCCCTGTCTGTATTTTAGTGTATTGGATTTCCTGTTATCTAACCTATTGCCTGATCTCCTGGACTACGTTACCAGCCTTTTCACTGCCTGTACTGTTTCCCCTTTGGATCCCCTGTGAATGACCTTCTGCCTGTCCCTGGACCCAGCTACCTGCCTCCTCCTGTGTATGACCTTCTGCCTGCCCCTGGACCCAGCTACCTGCCTCCTCCTGTGTATGACCTTCTGCCTGCCCCTGGACCCAGCTACCTGCCTCCTCCTGTGTATGACCTTCTGCCTGCCTACGGACCCAGCTACCTGCCTCCTCCTGTGTATGACCTTCTGCCTGCCCCTGGACCCAGCTACCTGCCTCCTCCTGTGTATGACCTTCTGCCTGTCCCTGGACCCAGCTACCTGCCCCTGGACCCAGCTATCTGCCTCCTCCTGTGTATGACCTTCTTTCTGACCCTGGACTCAGCTACCTGCCTCCTCCTGTGTATGACCTTCTGCCTGTCCCTGGACCCAGCTACCTGCCTCCTCCTGTGTATGACCTTCTGCCTGCCCCTGGACCCAGCTACCTGCCTCCTCCTGTGTATGACCTTCTGCCTGCCCTTGGACCCAGCTACCTGTCTCCTCCTGTGTATGACCTTCTACCTGCCCCTGGACCCAGCTACCTGCCCCTGGACCCGGCTATCTGCCTCCTGCTGTGTATGACCTTCTTTCTGACCCTGGACCCAGCTACCTGCCTCCTCCTGTGTATGACCTTCTGCCTGCCTACGGACCCAGCTACCTGCCTCCTCCTGTGTATGACCTTCTGCCTGCCCCTGGACCCAGCTACCTGCCTCCTCCTGTGTATGACCTTCTGCCTGCCCTTGGACCCAGCTACCTGTCTCCTCCTGTGTATGACCTTCTACCTGCCCCTGGACCCAGCTACCTGCCCCTGGACCCGGCTATCTGCCTCCTGCTGTGTATGACCTTCTTTCTGACCCTGGACCCAGCTACCTGCCTCCTCCTGTGTATGACCTTCTGCCTGCCTACGGACCCAGCTACCTGCCTCCTCCTGTGTATGACCTTCTGCCTGTCCCTGGACCCAGCTACCTGCCTCCTCCTGTGTATGACCTTCTACCTGCCCCTGGACCCAGCTACCTGCCCCTGGACCCAGCTATCTGCCTCCTCCTGTGTATGACCGTCTTTCTGACCCTGGACCCAGCTACCTGCCTCCTCCTGTGTATGACCTTCTGTCTGCCTACGGACCCAGCTACCTGCCTCCTCCTGTGTATGACATTCTGCCTGTCCCTGGACCCAGCTACCTGCCTCCTCCTGTGTATGACCTTCTGCCTGCCCCTGGACCCAGCTACCTGCCTCCTCCTGTGTATGACCTCCTGCCTGCCCCTGGACCCAGCTACCTGCCTCCTCCTGTGTATGACCTTCTGCCTGCCCCTGGACCCAGCTACCTGCCACCTCCTGTGTATGACCTCCTGCCTGCCCCTGGACCCAGCTACCTGCCTCCTCCTGTGTATGACCTCCTGCCTGCCCCTGGACTCAGCTACCTGCCTCCTCCTGTGTATGACCTCCTGCCTGCCCCTGGACCCAGCTACCTGCCTCCTCCTGTGTATGACCTTCTTTCTGCCCCTGGACCCAGCTACCTGCCTCCTCCTGTGTATGACCTTCTTTCTGATCCTGCACCCAGCCACCTGCCTCCTCCTGTGTATGACCTTCTGCCTGCCCCTGGACCCAGCTATCTGCCTCCTCCTGTGTATGACCTTCTGCCTGCCCCTGGACCCAGCTACCTGCCTCCTCCTGTGTATGACCTCCTGCCTACCCCTGGACCCAGCTACCTGCCACCTCCTGTGTATGACCTTCTGCCTACCCCTGGACCCAGCTACCTGCCCCTGGACCCAGCTTCCTGCCACCTCCTGTGTATGACCTTCTGCCTGCCCCTGGACCCAGCTACCTGCCTCCTCCTGTGTATGACCTTCTGCCTGCCCCTGGACCCAGCTACCTGCCACCTCCTGTGTATGACCTCCTGCCTGCCCCTGGACCCAGCTACCTGCCTCCTCCTGTGTATGACCTCCTGCCTGCCCCTGGACCCAGCTACCTGCCTCCTCCTTTGTATGACCTCCTGCCTGCCCCTGGACCCAGCTACCTGCCTCCTCCTGTGTATGACCTTCTTTCTGCCCCTGGACCCAGCTACCTGCCTCCTCCTGTGTATGACCTTCTTTCTGACCCTGCACCCAGCCACCTGCCTCCTCCTGTGTATGACCTTCTGCCTGCCCCTGGACCCAGCTATCTGCCTCCTCCTGTGTATGACCTTCTGCCTGCCCCTGGACCCAGCTACCTGCCTCCTCCTGTGTATGACCTCCTGCCTACCCCTGGACCCAGCTACCTGCCACCTCCTGTGTATGACCTTCTGCCTACCCCTGGACCCAGCTACCTGCCCCTGGACCCAGCTACCTACCACCTCCTGTGTATGACCTTCTGCCTGCCCCTGGACCCAGCTATCTGCCTCCTCCTGTGTATGACCGTCTTTCTGACCCTGGACCCAGCTACCTGCCTCCTCCTGTGTATGACCTTCTGTCTGCCTACGGACCCAGCTACCTGCCTCCTCCTGTGTATGACCTTCTGCCTGTCCCTGGACCCAGCTACCTGCCTCCTCCTGTGTATGACCTTCTGCCTGCCCCTGGACCCAGCTACCTGCCTCCTCCTGTGTATGACCTTCTGCCTGCCCCTGGACCCAGCTACCTGCCACCTCCTGTGTATGACCTCCTGCCTGCCCCTGGACCCAGCTACCTGCCTCCTCCTGTGTATGACCTCCTGCCTGCCCCTGGACCCAGCTACCTGCCTCCTCCTGTGTATGACCTCCTGCCTGCCCCTGGACCCAGCTACCTGCCTCCTCCTGTGTATGACCTTCTTTCTGCCCCTGGACCCAGCTACCTGCCTCCTCCTGTGTATGACCTTCTTTCTGACCCTGCACCCAGCCACCTGCCTCCTCCTGTGTATGACCTTCTGCCTGCCCCTGGACCCAGCTATCTGCCTCCTCCTGTGTATGACCTTCTGCCTGCCCCTGGACCCAGCTACCTGCCTCCTCCTGTGTATGACCTCCTGCCTACCCCTGGACCCAGCTACCTGCCACCTCCTGTGTATGACCTTCTGCCTACCCCTGGACCCAGCTACCTGCCCCTGGACCCAGCTACCTGCCACCTCCTGTGTATGACCTTCTGCCTGCCCCTGGACCCAGCTACCTGCCTCCTCCTGTGTATGACCTCCTGCCTACCCCTGGACCCAGCTACCTGCCACCTCCTGTGTATGACCTTCTGCCTACCCCTGGACCCAGCTACCTGCCCCTGGACCCAGCTACCTGCCACCTCCTGTGTATGACCTTCTGCCTACCCCTGGACCCAGCTACCTGCCACCTCCTGTGTATGACCTTCTGCCTACCCCTGGACCCAGCTACCTGCCCCTGGACCCAGCTACCTGCCTCCTCCTGTGTATGACCTTCTGCCTACCCCTGGACCCAGCTACCTGCCCCTGGACCCAGCTACCTGCCACCTCCTGTGTATGACCTTCTTCCTACCCCTGGACCCAGCTACCTGCCCCTGGACCCAGCTACCTGCCACCTCCTGTGTATGACCTTCTGCCTACCCCTGGACCCAGCTACCTGCCACCTCCTGTGTATGACCTGCCTGCCCCTGGACCCAGCTACCTGCCCCTGGACCCAGCTACCTGCCACCTCCTGTGTATGACCTTCTGCCTGCCCCTGGACCCAGCTACCTGCCCCCTCCTGTGTATGACCTTCTGCCTGCCCCTGGACCCAGCTACCTGCCCCTGGACCCAGCTACCTGCCACCTCCTGTGTATGACCTTCTGCCTGCCCCTGGACCCAGCTACCTGCCCCCTCCTGTGTATGACCTTCTGCCTGCCCCTGGACCCAGCTACCTGCCCCTGGACCCAGCTACCTGCCACCTCCTGTGTATGACCTTCTGCCTGCCCCTGGACCCAGCTACCTGCCCCCTCCTGTGTATGACCTTCTGCCTGCCCCTGGACCCAGCTACCTGCCCCTGGACCCAGCTACCTGCCACCTCCTGTGTATGACCTTCTGCCTGCCCCTGGACCCAGCTACCTGCCACCTCCTGTGTATGACCTTCTGCCTGCCCCTGGACCCAGCTGCCTGCCCCCTCCTGTGTATGACCTTCTGCCTGCCCCTGGACCCAGCTACCTGCCCCTGGACCCAGCTACCTGCCCCTGGACCCAGCTACCTGCCCCTGGACCCAGCTACCTGCCTCCTCCTGTGGTCCTTTACATTAAACACCTGCTGCGCCCTGCTCTTGAAACCAACTCTCTGTCTCCCCTCGTGTTCATCACATGAAGTAGATAATAAACAAAAAGTGAAATAAACAATAAAAATGAACAGTAAACATTAACACTCACAGAAGTTCCAAAATAATAAAAACATTACAAATGTATATATATATATACAGTGTTGTAACAATGTACAAATAGTTAAAGTACAAAAAGGAAAATAAATAAACATAAATATGGGTTGTATTTACAATGGTGTTTGTTCTTCACTGGTTGTGTCACACCCTGACCTTAGAGAGACTTTTTTCTCTTTTTGGTTTGGTCAGGGTGTGATTTGGGGTGGTCATTCTATGTCCTTTATATCTATGTTTTGTGTTTCTATGTTTTGTTCTGTGTGTTATATTTCTAGGTGTTTTGGCCGGGGGGGGTATGGTTCTCAATCAGGGACAGCTGTCTATTGTTGTCTCTGATTGGGAATCATACTTAGGCAGCCCTTTTTCCCTCCTGTGATTGTTATCTTTGTTAGTGGCACTATAGTGAGCTTTACGGTTGGGGTTGTAGTGTCTTGTTTTGTTGGTGACATTTACTGAAATAAAAAGAGCATGATCACCACGCTGCACTTTGGTCCACTTCTTTTGACGGCCGTGACAGGTTGCCCTTTTCTCGTGGCAACTGGTCACACATCTTGTTGCTGTGCTGATGGCACAATGTGTTATTTCAAACAGTCGATATGGGAGTTTATCAAAATCGGGTTGGTTTTCAAATTGTTTGTGGGTCTGTGTAATCTGAGGTAAGTATATGTCTCTAATATGGTCATACATTTGGGCAGGAGGTTAGGAAGTGCAGCTCAGTTTCTACCTCATTTTGTGGGCAGTGAGCACATAGCCTGTCTTCTCTTGAGAGCCATGTCTGCCTACGGCGGCCTTTCTCAATAGCAAGGCTATGCTCACTGAGTCTCTACATAGTCAAAGCTTTCCTTAATTTTGGGTCAGTCACAGTGGTCAGGTATTCTGCCGCTGTGTGCTCTCTGTTTAGGGCCAAATAGCATTCTAGTTTACTTTGTTTTTTGTTATTTCTTTCCAAAGTGTCAAGTAATTATCTTTTTGTTTTCTCATGATTTGGTTGGGTGTAATTGTGTTGCTGTCCTGGGGCTCTGTGGGTTGTGTTTGTGAACAGAGCCCCAGGACCAGCTTGCTTAGGGGACTCTTCTCCAGGTTCATCTCTCTGTAGGTGATGGCTTTGTTATGGAAGGTTTGGGAATCACTTCCTTTTAGGTAGTTGTAGAATTTAATGTCTCTTTTCTGGATTTTTATAATTAGCGGGTATCGGCCTAAATCTGCTCTGCATGCAATATTTGGTATTTTACGCTGTACACACAGGATATTTTTGCAGATTTCTGCATGCAGAGTCTCAATTTCGTGTTTGTCCAATTTTATGAATTACTGGTTGGACCCCAGACCTCACAACCGTAAAGAGCAATGGGTTCTATAACTGATTCAAGTGTTTTTTTGCCAGATCCCAATTCGTATGTCAATTTTATTTTCCTCTCGGTGGCATAGAAGGCCCTTCTTGCCTTGTCTCTCAGATCGTTCACAGCTTTGTGGAAGTTACCTGTGGCGCTGATGTCTAGACAAAGGTTATGTATTGTTTTTTGTGTGCTCCAGGGCAACGGTGTCTAGATGGAATTTGTATTTGTGGTCCTGGTGACTGGACCTTTTTTGGAACACCATTATTTTGGTTCTTACTGAGATTTACTGTCAGGGCCCAGGTCTGACAGAATCTGTGCCGAAGATCTAGGTGCTGCTGTGGGCAGCACCTCCTTGGTTGGGGACAGAAGCACCACATCAACTTACTGAGATTTACTGTCAGGGCCCAGGACTGTCAGGGCCCAGGTCTGTCAGGGCCCTGGCATTCCTTGGTTGGGGACAGAGACACCACATCATCAGCAAAGGAAGTTGTCTAAAAGGGATTGAAAAAGGGATTGTTTTTGAATTTGTTGTTGTCTAATTGTTTTTTGGTAGGTTTCCAAACTGCATTCCTTCCATCTATAGCATTTCTTAATGTTACTCAGTTCCTTTGGCTTTGATGCCTCATGATTGAGTATTGCTCTGTTCAAGTAGACTGTGATTTTGCTGTGGTCTGATAGGGGTGTCAGTGGGCTGACTATGAACGCTCTGAGAGACTCTGGGTTGAGGTCCGTGATAAAGTAGTCTACAGTACTACTGCCAAGAGATGAGCTATAGGTGTACCTACCATAGGAGTCCCCTCGAAGCCTACCGTTGACTATGTACATACCCAGCGTGCGACAGAGCTGCAGGAGTTGTGACCCGTTTTTGTTGGTTATGTTGTCGTAATTGTGCCCAGGGGGGCATTGAGGTGGAAATGCTGT
The DNA here is from genome assembly GCF_013265735.2 of Oncorhynchus mykiss. Taxonomy (NCBI): domain Eukaryota; kingdom Metazoa; phylum Chordata; class Actinopteri; order Salmoniformes; family Salmonidae; genus Oncorhynchus; species Oncorhynchus mykiss. The sequence goes on from NC_048574.1 coordinate 84,588,975, forward strand.
CACCTCAAGGCAGGTGTTTGTCCCCCTGTGTCCTGAGGGTGTCACGTTCTTGTCCGGTTCTGGCATTTAGGTCGCCACAGACTTGTACATGCCCCTGTACATGCCCCTGAGGAAATTATCGACCCCCCCCTCCTCTCTCTCCCTGTCTCTCTTTCTCTCTGAATCAATATTCCCCTGTGCCAGTTCTTAAACATCTCTCTTCTCCGCCTCCAATCCAATTAATCGTTGTGGTCACACCCCCCCCCCCCCCCCACACACACACACACACACACACAGACACACGAGTGAAGAACAGCTATCTAAAATGGTGACAATCAATTAGATTACACCACTTCCTGTTAAGCAAAGCAACACATTGTTTCTGACAAAGGGAAGTGTTAGACAGAAGCTGTGTGTGTTCTTCTTCATCAACCTTTCATTACAATGCTGCTATATTCTGGCTTTGAACCCCATGGATGTGCTTCAATGCTGCTATATTCTGGCTTTGAACCTCACGGATGTGCTTCAATGCTGCTATATTCTGGCTTTGAACCCCATGGATGTGCTTCAATGCTGCTATATTCTGGCTTTGAACCCCACGGATGTGATTCAATGCTGCTATATTCTGGCTTTGAACCCCACGGATGTGCTTCAATGAACGATGGCAATTTAGCCACCTAGCCAACTGTAACATAATCATACCAACACTGTATAACAGAATCATACCAACACTGCAGGCCATGTTCTACCAACTGTAACAGAATCATACCAACACTGTAGACCATGTTCTACCAACTGTAACAGAATCATACCATGTTCTACCAACTGTAACAGAATCATACCAACACTGTAGACCATGTTCTACCAACTGTAACAGAATCATACCAACACTGTAGACCATGTTCTACCAACTGTAACAGAATCATACCAACACTGTAGACCATGTTCTACCAACTGTAACAGAATCATACCAGCACGGCAGGCCATGTTCTACCAACTGTAACAGAATCATACCAACACTGTAGACCATGTTCTACCAACTGTAACAGAATCATACCAACACTGTAGACCATGTTCTACCAACTGTAACAGAATCATACCAGCACGGCAGGCCATGTTCTACCAACTGTAACAGAATCATACCAACACTGTAGACCATGTTCTACCAACTGTAACAGAATCATACCATGTTCTACCAACTGTAACAGAATCATACCATGTTCTACCAACTGTAACAGAATCATACCATGTTCTACCAACTGTAACAGAATCATACCATGTTCTACCAACTGTAACAGAATCATACCAACACTGTAGACCATGTTCTACCAACTGTAACAGAATCATACCATGTTCTACCAACTGTAACAGAATCATACCATGTTCTACCAACTGTAACAGAATCATACCAACACTGTAGACCATGTTCTACCAACTGTAACAGAATCAAACCAACACTGTAGACCATGTTCTACCAACTGTAACAGAATCATACCAACACTGTAGACCATGTTCTACCAACTGTAACAGAATCATACCAGCACGGCAGGCCATGTTCTACCAACTGTAACAGAATCATACCAACACTGTAGACCATGTTCTACCAACTGTAACAGAAACATACCATGTTCTACCAACTGTAACAGAATCATACCAACACTGTAGACCATGTTCTACCAACTGTAACAGAATCATACCAACACTGTAGACCATGTTCTACCAACTGTAACAGAATCATACCAACACTGTAGACCATGTTCTACCAACTGTAACAGAATCATACCAGCACGGCAGGCCATGTTCTACCAACTGTAACAGAATCATACCAACACTGTAGACCATGTTCTACCAACTGTAACATAATCCTACCATGTTCTACCAACTGTAACAGAATCATACCATGTTCTACCAACTGTAACAGAATCATACCAACACTGTAGACCATGTTCTACCAACTGTAACAGAATCATACCAACACTGTAGACCATGTTCTACCAACTGTAACAGAATCATACCAACACTGTAGACCATGTTCTACCAACTGTAACAGAATCATACCAGCACGGCAGGCCATGTTCTACCAACTGTAACATAATCATACCAACACTGTAGACCATGTTCTACCAACTGTAACATAATCCTACCATGTTCTACCAACTGTAACAGAATCATACCATGTTCTACCAACTGTAACAGAATCATACCAACACTGTAGACCATGTTCTACCAACTGTAACAGAATCATACCAACACTGTAGACCATGTTCTACCAACTGTAACAGAATCATACCAACACTGTAGACCATGTTCTACCAACTGTAACAGAATCATACCAGCACGGCAGGCCATGTTCTACCAACTGTAACAGAATCATACCAACACTGTAGACCATGTTCTACCAACTGTAACATAATCCTACCATGTTCTACCAACTGTAACAGAATCATACCATGTTCTACCAACTGTAACAGAATCATACCAACACTGTAGACCATGTTCTACCAACTGTAACAGAATCATACCAACACTGTAGACCATGTTCTACCAACTGTAACAGAATCATACCAACACTGTAGACCATGTTCTACCAACTGTAACAGAATCATACCAGCACGGCAGGCCATGTTCTACCAACTGTAACAGAATCATACCAACACTGTAGACCATGTTCTACCAACTGTAACAGAATCATACCATGTTCTACCAACTGTAACAGAATCATACCATGTTCTACCAACTGTAACAGAATCATACCATGTTCTACCAACTGTAACAGAATCATACCAACACTGTAGACCATGTTCTACCAACTGTAACAGAATCAAACCAACACTGTAGACCATGTTCTACCAACTGTAACAGAATCATACCAGCGCGGCAGGCCATGTTCTACCAACTGTAACAGAATCATACCATGTTCTACCAACTGTAACAGAATCATACCATGTTCTACCATATGTAACAGAATCATACCATGTTCTACCAACTGTAACAGAATCATACCATGTTCTACCAACTGTAGCAGAATCATACCAACACTGCAGGCCATGTTCTACCAACTGTAACAGAATCATACCATGTTCTACCAACTGTAACAGAATCATACCAACACTGCAGGCCATGTTCTACCAACTGTAACAGAATCATACCATGTTCTACCAACTGTAACAGAATCATACCAGGTTCTACCAACTGTAACACAATCATACCAACACTGCAGGCCATGTTCTACCAACTGTAACAGAATCATACCATGTTCTACCAACTGTAACAGAATCATACCATGTTCTACCAACTGTAACAGAATCATACCATGTTCTACCAACTGTAACAGAATCATACCATGTTCTACCAACTGTAACAGAATCATACCAACACTGTAGACCATGTTCTACCAACTGTAACAGAATCATACCATGTTCTACCAACTGTAACAGAATCATACCATGTTCTACCAACTGTAACAGAATCATACCAACACTGTAGACCATGTTCTACCAACTGTAACAGAATCAAACCAACACTGTAGACCATGTTCTACCAACTGTAACAGAATCATACCAACACTGTAGACCATGTTCTACCAACTGTAACAGAATCATACCAGCACGGCAGGCCATGTTCTACCAACTGTAACAGAATCATACCAACACTGTAGACCATGTTCTACCAACTGTAACAGAAACATACCATGTTCTACCAACTGTAACAGAATCATACCAACACTGTAGACCATGTTCTACCAACTGTAACAGAATCATACCAACACTGTAGACCATGTTCTACCAACTGTAACAGAATCATACCAACACTGTAGACCATGTTCTACCAACTGTAACAGAATCATACCAGCACGGCAGGCCATGTTCTACCAACTGTAACAGAATCATACCAACACTGTAGACCATGTTCTACCAACTGTAACATAATCCTACCATGTTCTACCAACTGTAACAGAATCATACCATGTTCTACCAACTGTAACAGAATCATACCAACACTGTAGACCATGTTCTACCAACTGTAACAGAATCATACCAACACTGTAGACCATGTTCTACCAACTGTAACAGAATCATACCAACACTGTAGACCATGTTCTACCAACTGTAACAGAATCATACCAGCACGGCAGGCCATGTTCTACCAACTGTAACAGAATCATACCAACACTGTAGACCATGTTCTACCAACTGTAACATAATCCTACCATGTTCTACCAACTGTAACAGAATCATACCATGTTCTACCAACTGTAACAGAATCATACCAACACTGTAGACCATGTTCTACCAACTGTAACAGAATCATACCAACACTGTAGACCATGTTCTACCAACTGTAACAGAATCATACCAACACTGTAGACCATGTTCTACCAACTGTAACAGAATCATACCAGCACGGCAGGCCATGTTCTACCAACTGTAACAGAATCATACCAACACTGTAGACCATGTTCTACCAACTGTAACATAATCCTACCATGTTCTACCAACTGTAACAGAATCATACCATGTTCTACCAACTGTAACAGAATCATACCAACACTGTAGACCATGTTCTACCAACTGTAACAGAATCATACCAACACTGTAGACCATGTTCTACCAACTGTAACAGAATCATACCAACACTGTAGACCATGTTCTACCAACTGTAACAGAATCATACCAGCACGGCAGGCCATGTTCTACCAACTGTAACAGAATCATACCAACACTGTAGACCATGTTCTACCAACTGTAACAGAATCATACCATGTTCTACCAACTGTAACAGAATCATACCATGTTCTACCAACTGTAACAGAATCATACCATGTTCTACCAACTGTAACAGAATCATACCAACACTGTAGACCATGTTCTACCAACTGTAACAGAATCAAACCAACACTGTAGACCATGTTCTACCAACTGTAACAGAATCATACCAGCGCGGCAGGCCATGTTCTACCAACTGTAACAGAATCATACCATGTTCTACCAACTGTAACAGAATCATACCATGTTCTACCAAATGTAACAGAATCATACCATGTTCTACCAACTGTAACAGAATCATACCATGTTCTACCAACTGTAGCAGAATCATACCAACACTGCAGGCCATGTTCTACCAACTGTAACAGAATCATACCATGTTCTACCAACTGTAACAGAATCATACCAACACTGCAGGCCATGTTCTACCAACTGTAACAGAATCATACCATGTTCTACCAACTGTAACAGAATCATACCAGGTTCTACCAACTGTAACACAATCATACCAACACTGCAGGCCATGTTCTACCAACTGTAACAGAATCATACCATGTTCTACCAACTGTAACAGAATCATACCAACCATGTAGACCATGTTCTACCAACTGTGGCAGAATCATACCATGTTCTACCAACTGTAACAGAATCATACCATCACTGTAGACCATGTTCTACCAACTGTAACAGAATCATACCATGTTCTGCCAACTGTGGTAGAATAATACCATGTTCTACCAACTGTAACAGAATCACACCAACACTGTAGACCATGTTCTGCCAACTGTAACAGAATAATACCATGTTCTACCAACTGTAACAGAATCATACCATGTTCTGCCAACTGTAACATAATCATACCATGTTCTACCAACTGTAACAGAATCATACATTAGTTCAACAATTTAAATGCAATGCTACTAAATACTAATTGAGTGTATGTAAACTTCTGACCCACTGGGAATGTGATGATAGAAATAAAAGCTGAAATAAATCATTCTCTCTACTATTATTCTGACATTTCACATTGTTCTAATAAAGTGGTGATCTGTTACTGACCTACAACAGGGAATTTTTACAAGGATTAAAAGTCAGTAATTGCATAGCTCTGCCCTGTCCTTATGACCGTGGCCTGTATTCATTTAGCCTCGTTAGCATAGCTCTGCCCTGGTCTTATGAACATGGCCTGTATTCATTTAGCCTGGTTAGCATAGCTCTGCCCTGTCCGTATGACCGTGGCCTGTATTCATTTAGCCTGGTTAGCATAGCTCTGCCCTGTCCGTATGACCGTGGCCTGTATTCATTTAGCCTGGTTAGCATAGCTCTGCCCTGTCCGTATGACCATGGCCTGTATTCATTTAGCCTGGTTAGCATAGCTCTGCCCTGGTCTTATGACCGTGGCCTGTATTCATTTAGCCTGGTTAGCATAGCTCTGCCCTGTCCTTATGACCGTGGCCTGTATTCATTTAGCCTGGTTAGCATAGCTCTGCCCTGGCCTTATGACCATGGCCTGTATTAATTTAGCCTGGTTAGCATAGCTCTGCCCTGGCCTTATGAACATGGCCTGTATTAATTTAGCCTGGTTAGCATAGCTCTGTCCTGTCCTTATGAACATGGCCTGTACTCATTTAGCCTGGCTAGCATAGCTCTGTCCTGTCCTTATGACCGTGGCCTGTATTCATTTAGCCTGGTTAGCATGGCTCTGCCTTGTCCTTATGACCGTGGCCTGTATTAATTTAGCCTGGTTAGCATAGCTCTGCCCTGTCCTTATGAACATGGCCTGTATTAATTTAGCCTGGTTAGCATAGCTCTGCCCTGGCCTTATGACTGTGGCCTGTATTCATTTAGCCTGGTTAGCATAGCTATGCCCCCTTGTGGAGACCTTCAGTTACTGTTTCTCATATCATTAATACATTGCGAATCTGTCAATGCAACTTATTTTTTTTCCTTAGCAGTGTTATTATGTTACTTCATTATAATATTGTGTTTTCTAATTACTAATAATTCCCTCGTTACTTTCAGAAAACGACAAACACAAACAGTTTTCGAAACATTATTTGGCGTTCATCGTAACAGGAACTGGGCCTATTTCTAGCCGAAGATTGATGCGGGCTTTTTGTATCCTAGCAACATAGATTCAGGAACAAACCATCTATTCCAGGTTTACTGGGGGGGAAACACAGCCAGGAAACACATGGGACCAGATGTAAATGGTTGACTGTTTTACTGAAGTAGTGATTAATACTGTGTGTTTGGCTGCACATAGTGGTATTGGGACGATATAAAATGGTTGTCTGTTCTACTGAAGTATTGGTAGTGGTTGAAAGACAAAAACAGATGTACGTTTTTTTTTATATAGAGAAAATAAAAATGCAAGAAACGACTGAAAACGAAAAAATATTCATGTCGTGATTGAACAACAAACACTGCATTCCCACACCCCCACCTCTAAACACTTAGTATCATTCCCCCCACCTCTAAACACTTAGTATCATTCCCCCCACCTCTAAACACTTAGTATCATTCCCCCCACCTCTAAACACTTAGTATCATTCCCCCCACCTCTAAACACTTAGTATCATTCCCCCCCACCTCTAAAGACATAGTATCATTCCCCCACCTCTAAACACTTAGTATCATTCCCCCCCACCTCTAAACACTTAGTATCATTCCCCCCCACCTCTAAAGACATAGTATCATTCCCCCACCTCTAAACACTTAGTATCATTCCCCCCACCTCTAAACACTTAGTATCATTCCCCCCCACCTCTAAAGACATAGTATCATTCCCCCACCTCTAAACACTTAGTATCATTCCCCCCCACCTCTAAAGACATAGTATCATTCCCCCCACCTCTAAACACTTAGTATAATCCCCCCCACCTCTAAAGACATAGTATCATTCCCCCCCACCTCTAAAGACATAGTATCATTCCCCCCACCTCTAAAGACATAGTATCATTCCCCCCCACCTCTAAATACATAGTATCATTCCCCCCACCTCTAAAGACATAGTATCATTCCCCCCACCTCTAAAGACATAGTATAATCCCCCCCACCTCTAAATACATAGTATCATCCCCCCCCACCTCTAAATACATAGTATCATTCCCCCCACCTCTAAAGACATTGTATCATTCCCCCCACCTCTAAAGACATAGTATCATTCCCCCCCACCTCTAAAGACATAGTATCATTCCCCCCCCCCCACCTCTAAAGACATAGTATCATTCCCCCACCTCTAAAGACATAGTATCATCCCCCCCCACCTCTAAAGACATAGTATCATTCCCCCACCTCTAAAGACATAGTATCATTCCCCCCCCCACCTCTAAAGACATAGTATCATTCCCCCACCTCTAAAGACATAGTATCATTCCCCCCCACCTCTAAAGACATAGTATCACCCCCCCCCCACCTCTAAGGACATAGTACCATTCCCCCCACCTCTAAAGACATAGTATCATTCCCACCCCCCACCTCTAAAGACATAGTATCATTCCCCCACACCTCTAAAGACATAGTATCATTCCCACCCCCCCACCTCTAAAGACATAGTATCATTCCCCCCACCTCTAAAGACATAGTATCATTCCCCCCACCTCTAAAGACACAGTATCATTCCCCCCACCTCTAAAGACACAGTATCATTCCCCCCACCTCTAAAGACATAGTATCATTCCCCCCACCTCTAAAGACATAGTATCATTCCCCCCACCTCTAAAGACATAGTATCATCCCCCCACCTCTAAAGACATAGTATCATCCCCCCACCTCTAAAGACATAGTATCATTCCCCCACCTCTAAATACATAGGTGGGGGGTGGGAATGATATTATGTCTTTAGAGGATAGAAAACACTCTATATATAACAAAATGAGGTGAAGTGATGGGTCAGTCGTCTTTAGAGTGAACTTCCTGGAAGAGAATGATGCTAGACGACACATCCCTCTTCAACATGCGTTTCTCAACTTGACCAAACTCATCTTGTCAACTCTTCTTCTCTTTGGTTGAGTTGGAAAAACAAACATGACTGCAGGCACAAACACTATCCACCATCTGATTATTTTAGACTTTTAGAACCAAAAAAAATGTAGTATCATCCCCCCACCTCTAAACACTTAGTATCTTCCCCCCACCTCTAAAGACATAGTATCATTCCCCCCCACCTCTAAAGACATAGTATCATCCCCCCACCTCTAAAGACATAGTATCATTCCCCCCCACCTCTAAACACTTAGTCTCATTCCCCCCCACCTCTAAACACTTAGTATCATTCCCACCCCCCCACCTCTAAAGACATAGTATCATTCCCCCCCACCTCTAAACACATAGTATCATTCCCCCCCACCTCTAAACACTTAGACATAGTATCATCCCCCCCCACCTCTAAATACATAGTATCATTCCCCCCCACCTCTAAATACATAGTATCACCCCCCCCCACCTCTAAAGACATAGTATCATTCCCCCACCTCTAAATACATAGTATCATCCCCCCCACCTCTAAACACATAGTATCACCCCCCCCCCCCCACCTCTAAATACATAGGTGGGGGGTGGGAATGATATTATGTCTTTAGAGGATAGAAAACACTCTATATATAACAAAATGAGGTGAAGTGATGGGTCAGTCGTCTTTAGAGTGAACTTCCTGGAAAAGAATGATGCTAGACGTCACATCCCTCTTCAACATGCGTTTCTCAACTAGACCAAACTCATCTTGTCAACTCTTCTTCTCTTTAGTTGAGTTGGAAAAACAAACATGACTGCAGGCACAAACACTATCCACCATCTGATTATTTTAGACTTTTAGAACCAAAAAAAATGACTTCATTATTTTGATCACGGGTGAGGTTAGCTAATTCATATTATGGTTTCTGTCAGCGGAGAGTTAGATAAATATGACACATTTGGTCTAATGTAGCCTACATTTTCAGGTTTGGATGAGAATTGTGTTTTGCTGTCGTTACTTCTGTGAACGTCTGAACGTTGTTTCCAAAAACATAAACTGCCCACGTTGAGGTCATAAAGTTGTCAAACGCTGACTGTTGCATCAAATTTAACTAGAGGTTCTAAAGAAGTGTTCTAATCTCTAAAGAGGTGTTCTAATCTCTAAAGAAGTGTTCTAATCTCTAAATAAGTGTTCTAATCTCTAAATAAGTGTTCTAATCTCTCTAAAGAAGTGTTCTAATCTCTAAAGAGTTGTTCTTATCTCTAAAGAAGTGTTCTAATCTCTAAAGAACTGTTCTAATCTCTATAGAAGTGTTCTAATCTCTAAAGAGGTGTTCTAATCTCTAAAGAAGTGTTCTAAACTCTATTGACTGATTGGCAACACAGCCGAAGTCAGGATGTAATGAGATAATGAGGGCTGTCCTGGTCTCAGGGTGAATAGCTGAGGTTATAATGAGATAATGAGTGTTGAATAGCTGAGGTTATAATGAGATAATGAGGGCTGTCCTGGTCTCAGGGTGAATAGCTGAGGTTATAATGAGATAATGAGTGTTGAATAGCTGAGGTTATAATGAGATAATGAGGGCTGTCCTGGTCTCAGGGTGAATAGCTGAGGTTATAATGAGATAATGAGTGTTGAATAGCTGAGGTTATAATGAGATAATGAGGGCTGTCCTGGTCTCAGGGTGAATAGCTGAGGATATAATGAGATAATGAGTGTTGAATAGCTGAGGTTATAATGAGATAATGAGGGCTGTCCTGGTCTCAGGGTGAATAGCTGAGGTTATAATGAGATAATGAGGGCTGAGTATTCTCAGGGTGAATAGCTGAGGTTGTAATGACATAATGAGGGTTGTCCTGGTCTCAGGGTGAATAGCTGAGGTTATAATGAGATAATGAGGGCTGTCCTGGTCTCAAGGTGAATAGCTGAGGTTGTAATGAGATAATGAGGGCTGTCCTGGTCTCAGGGTGAATAGCTGAGGTTATAATGAGATAATGAGGGCTGTCCTGGTCTCAGGGTGAATAGCTGAGGTTATAATGAGATAATGAGGGCTGAGTATTCTCAGGGTGAATAGCTGAGGTTGTAATGAGATAATGAGGGCTGTCCTGGTCTCAATGTGAATAGCTGAGGTTATAATGAGATAATGAGGGCTGTCCTGGTCTCAGGGTGAATAGCTGTGTCTCTAGCTGAGGATTTGATGAGGCTGAATAAGAGACCTGAGGCACCTGTGGGCCGACGTGAGCCGCTTAGCAAAGGCACATTGGCACAGTGTGTGTGTGTGTGTGTGTGTGTGTGTGTGTGTGTGTGTGTGTGTGTGTGTGTGTGTGTGTGTGTGTGTGTGTGTGTGTGTGTGTGTGTGTATTGTTCTTCCATTGTAGGGGAGCAGCCATCGACGCCTAACACACAGTGAATGTCCTTGTAAAGACACTGTTGTTTTCAAGGCTCCTTCAAATCCATCCTGAGGGGGAAAGTCTTTGTTCATCACCTGCTCACTCAGCATCTGTATCTACTCCAGTGTGTGTGTGTGTGTGTGTGTTGTGTGTGTCTCTCTCTGTCTGTCTGTCTGTCTGTCTGCCTGTATCAACAAGTTCTCACAGTCTCACTGCAGAATTTGACGTATTTGCACTTTTCTCCAAACGTCAAATTTAGAATGTTCCTAGAAACATGACATTTACAAATGTAAGGGGTGAAGGGCTAAGGATTTGGATTTATAGACACACTAGGTGACTGACAGGGGGCGCTGTTTTAAAGCCACTCCTTCTCATCTTGACAGGGTTCAAACCAGTGATTTATAGACACACTAGGTGACTGACAGGGGGCGCTGTTTTAAAGCCACTCCTTCTCATCTTGACAGGGTTCAAACCAGTGATTTATAGACACACTAGGTGACTGACAGGGGGCGCTGTTTTAAAGCCACTCCTTCTCATCTTGATAGGGTTAAAACCAGTGATTTATAGACACACTAGGTGACTGACAGGGGGCGCTGTTTTAAAGCCACTCCTTCTCATCTTTACAGGGTTAAAACCAGTGATTTATAGACACACTAGGTGACTGACAGGGGGCGCTGTTTTAAAGCCACTCCTTCTCATCTTGATAGGGTTAAAACCAGTGATTTATAGACACACTAGGTGACTGACAGGGGGCGCTGTTTTAAAGCCACTCCTTCTCATCTTGACAGGGTTAAAACCAGTGATTTATAGACACACTAGGTGACTGACAGGGGGCGCTGTTTTAAAGCCACTCCTTCTCATCTTGATAGGGTTAAAACCAGTGATTTATAGACACACTAGGTGACTGACCCCCTGTCAGTGCTGTTTTAAAGCCACTCCTTCTCATCTTGGCAGGGTTAAAACCAGTGATTTATAGACACACTAGGTGACTGACAGGGGGCGCTGTTTTAAAGCCTTCTCATCTTGATAGGGTTAAAACCAGTGATTTATAGACACACTAGGTGACTGACAGGTGACTGACAGGTGACTGACAGGGGGCGCTGTTTTAAAGCCTTCTCATCTTGATAGGGTTAAAACCAGTGATTTATAGACACACTAGGTGACTGACAGGGGGCGCTGTTTTAAAGCCTTCTCATCTTGATAGGGTTAAAACCAGTGATTTATAGACACACTAGGTGACTGACAGGTGACTGACAGGGGGCGCTGTTTTAAAGCCTTCTCATCTTGATAGGGTTAAAACCAGTGATTTATAGACACACTAGGTGACTGACAGGGGGCGCTGTTTTAAAGCCACTCCTTCTCATCTTGATAGGGTTAAAACCAGTGATTTATAGACACACTAGGTGACTGACAGGGGGCGCTGTTTTAAAGCCACTCCTTCTCATCTTGATAGGGTTAAAACCAGTGATTTATAGACACACTAGGTGACTGACCCCCTGTCAGTGCTGTTTTAAAGCCACTCCTTCTCATCTTGGCAGGGTTAAAACCAGTGATTTATAGACACACTAGGTGACTGACAGGGGGCGCTGTTTTAAAGCCACTCCTTCTCATCTTGACAGGGCTAAAACCAGTGATTTATAGACACACTAGGTGACTGACAGGGGGCGCTGTTTTAAAGCCACTCCTTCTCATCTTGATAGGGTTAAAACCAGTGATTTATAGACACACTAGGTGACTGACAGGGGGCGCTGTTTTAAAGCCTTCTCATCTTGATAGGGTTCAAACCAGTGATTTATAGACACACTAGGTGACTGACAGGGGGCACTATTTTAAAGCCACTCCTTCTCATCTTGATAGGGTTAAAACCAGTGATTTATAGACACACTAGGTGACTGACAGGGGGCGCTGTTTTAAAGCCACTCCTTCTCATCTTGATAGGGTTAAAACCAGTGATTTATAGACACACTAGGTGACTGACAGGGGGCGCTGTTTTAAAGCCACTCCTTCTCATCTTGACAGGGTTCAAACCAGTGATTTATAGACACACTAGGTGACTGACAGGGGGCGCTGTTTTAAAGCCACTCCTTCTCATCTTGATAGGGTTAAAACCAGTGATTTATAGACACACTAGGTGACTGACAGGGGGCGCTGTTTTAAAGCCACTCCTTCTCATCTTTACAGGGTTAAAACCAGTGATTTATAGACACACTAGGTGACTGACAGGGGGCGCTGTTTTAAAGCCACTCCTTCTCATCTTGATAGGGTTAAAACCAGTGATTTATAGACACACTAGGTGACTGACAGGGGGCGCTGTTTTAAAGCCACTCCTTCTCATCTTGACAGGGTTAAAACCAGTGATTTATAGACACACTAGGTGACTGACAGGGGGCGCTGTTTTAAAGCCACTCCTTCTCATCTTGATAGGGTTAAAACCAGTGATTTATAGACACACTAGGTGACTGACCCCCTGTCAGTGCTGTTTTAAAGCCACTCCTTCTCATCTTGGCAGGGTTAAAACCAGTGATTTATAGACACACTAGGTGACTGACAGGGGGCGCTGTTTTAAAGCCTTCTCATCTTGATAGGGTTAAAACCAGTGATTTATAGACACACTAGGTGACTGACAGGTGACTGACAGGGGGCGCTGTTTTAAAGCCTTCTCATCTTGATAGGGTTAAAACCAGTGATTTATAGACACACTAGGTGACTGACAGGTGACTGACAGGTGACTGACAGGGGGCGCTGTTTTAAAGCCTTCTCATCTTGATAGGGTTAAAACCAGTGATTTATAGACACACTAGGTGACTGACAGGGGACGCTGTTTTAAAGCCTTCTCATCTTGATAGGGTTAAAACCAGTGATTTATAGACACACTAGGTGACTGACAGGTGACTGACAGGGGGCGCTGTTTTAAAGCCTTCTCATCTTGATAGGGTTAAAACCAGTGATTTATAGACACACTAGGTGACTGACAGGGGGCGCTGTTTTAAAGCCACTCCTTCTCATCTTGACAGGGTTAAAACCAGTGATTTATAGACACACTAGTTGACTGACAGGGGGCGCTGTTTTAAAGCCACTCCTTCTCATCTTGATAGGGTTAAAACCAGTGATTTATAGACACACTAGGTGACTGACCCCCTGTCAGTGCTGTTTTAAAGCCACTCCTTCTCATCTTGGCAGGGTTAAAACCAGTGATTTATAGACACACTAGGTGACTGACAGGGGGCGCTGTTTTAAAGCCACTCCTTCTCATCTTGACAGGGCTAAAACCAGTGATTTATAGACACACTAGGTGACTGACAGGGGGCGCTGTTTTAAAGCCACTCCTTCTCATCTTGATAGGGTTAAAACCAGTGATTTATAGACACACTAGGTGACTGACAGGGGGCGCTGTTTTAAAGCCTTCTCATCTTGATAGGGTTCAAACCAGTGATTTATAGACACACTAGGTGACTGACAGGGGGCACTGTTTTAAAGCCACTCCTTCTCATCTTGATAGGGTTAAAACCAGTGATTTATAGACACACTAGGTGACTGACAGGGGGCGCTGTTTTAAAGCCACTCCTTCTCATCTTGATATGGTTAAAACCAGTGATTTATAGACACACTAGGTGACTGACAGGGGGCGCTGTTTTAAAGCCACTCCTTCTCATCTTGATAGGGTTAAAACCAGTGATTTATAGACACACTAGGTGACTGACAGGGGGCGCTGTTTTAAAGCCACTCCTTCTCATCTTCGCACTGCCCTACCGTTGTAATTAAATGTATTTTGGAATATTTAAAAAAGCATTTATTAATGACCGTATGTGTTTATATATTAATATATTATATTACAGAAACCTTAATAAATTATAAAATATTATGTGAGCTAAACATATAAATCTAAAATGAAAAATATATATAAACATTTCCTTAAAGTTACATTTTTAGAAAGCACTAATGTTACTATCCCCCCACTACAACATAACAAAAAAAATCATTCAATATATGTAATTTTGTCCTTGAATAATTGAATTGAAATCTTGTCCGTGTGTTCGTCATCATTCTGGCTCAGCTTCCTGTCGGTCTTCACACCGACCAGAGACCTTGGTGTGTTTTATAACCTCAATCAGTCAGTCAGTGTTCACGGTATTATTCACGAGGCCACAGAACACAAACAAAATGGCTGAAGTGGGCAGTGATTGGCTGCTTTGGTTTTAGGTGACAAATGTTTTTTGTGTTTTTTTGTTTTGTTGCTACGGTGTGCACTAATGAATACGACCCAGGTGTCTAGGTGTGAATTGATTGGGTGTAAAAAAAAAAATAAAAAAAAAAAAAACATGAGCTGAGAAAATTATTTTATGTAAGAGGTGCTGACTAACACAGAATAAACTATAAGCTATGACAATAACGAGAGTCTCTATATAAACTCACAGTAATTTATTGGGTAAATCACCAAACGTTTGGTCATCACTGTGTCTTCGGGGTCAACACCGTGAGGTGTGCATCAGATGTGTGTCTCCTTCTGAGTCACGTTAAGTACATTTCTGACCAGATGAAACAAGGATTCACTCATTCCTGTTTTCTTCTGGGAAGTGACAATCTGGGAGTTACCGTTGTGTGTGTTTGTGTATGTGTGTGTGTGTGTGAATGTGTATGGGTGTGTGTATATGTGTGTGTGTGTGAATGTGTATGGGTGTGTGTATATGTGTGTGTGTGTGAATGTGTATGGGTGTGTGTGTGTGTGAATGTGTATGGGTGTGTGTATATGTGTGTGAATGTGTTTGTGTAGGTGTGTATCTGTGTGTGTTAATGTGTTGGTGTGTGTTAGCTAAGTGTTTTAGCTCTCTCTCTGTGTGTGT
>NC_048574.1:84609905-84624905 GCF_013265735.2 Oncorhynchus mykiss
ACATTTCTACTAGCGTCGTCTTCAACAGATATCCTGACCAGTAAAACATTTCTACTGGCGTCGTCTTCAACAGATATCCTGACCAGTAAAACATTTCTACTAGCGTCGTCTTCAACAGATATCCTGACCAGTAAAACATTTCTACTGGCGTCGTCTTCAACAGATATCCTGACCAGTAAAACATTTCTACTGTCTTCAACAGATATCCTGACCAGTAAAACATTTCTACTGGCGTCGTCTTCAACAGATATCCTGACCAGTAAAACATTTCTACTGGCGTCGTCTTCAACAGATATCCTGACCAGTAAAACATTTCTACTGTCTTCAACAGATATCCTGACCAGTAAAACATTTCTACTGTCTTCAACAGATATCCTGACCAGTAAAACATTTCTACTGGTGTCGTCTTCAACAGATATCCTGACCAGTAAAACATTTCTACTGGCGTCGTCTTCAACAGATATCCTGACCAGTAAAACATTTCTACTGGCGTCGTCTTCAACAGATATCCTGACCAGTAAAACATTTCTACTGGCGTCGTCTTCAACAGATATCCTGACCAGTAAAACATTTCTACTGGCGTCGTCTTCAACAGATATCCTGACCAGTAAAACATTTCTACTGTCTTCAACAGATATCCTGACCAGTAAAACATTTCTACTGGTGTCGTCTTCAACAGATATCCTGACCAGTAAAACATTTCTACTGGCGTCGTCTTCAACAGATATCCTGACCAGTAAAACATTTCTACTGGCGTCGTCTTCAACAGATATCCTGACCAGTAAAACATTTCTACTGGCGTCGTCTTCAACAGATATCCTGACCAGTAAAACATTTCTACTGGCGTCGTCTTCAACAGATATCCTGACCAGTAAAACATTTCTACTAGCGTCGTCTTCAACAGATATCCTGACCAGTAAAACATTTCTACTGTCTTCAACAGATATCCTGACCAGTAAAACATTTCTACTGGCGTCGTCTTCAACAGATATCCTGACCAGTAAAACATTTCTACTGTCTTCAACAGATATCCTGACCAGTAAAACATTTCTACTGTCTTCAACAGATATCCTGACCAGTAAAACATTTCTACTGGCGTCGTCTTCAACAGATATCCTGACCAGTAAAACATTTCTACTGGCGTCGTCTTCAACAGATATCCTGACCAGTAAAACATTTCTACTAGCGTCGTCTTCAACAGATATCCTGACCAGTAAAACATTTCTACTGGCGTCGTCTTCAACAGATATCCTGACCAGTAAAACATTTCTACTGTCTTCAACAGATATCCTGACCAGTAAAACATTTCTACTGTCTTCAACAGATATCCTGACCAGTAAAACATTTCTACTGTCTTCAACAGATATCCTGACCAGTAAAACATTTCTACTGTCTTCAACAGATATCCTGACCAGTAAAACATTTCTACTGGCGTCGTCTTCAACAGATATCCTGACCAGTAAAACATTTCTACTGGCGTCGTCTTCAACAGATATCCTGACCAGTAAAACATTTCTACTGTCTTCAACAGATATCCTGACCAGTAAAACATTTCTACTGGCGTCGTCTTCAACAGATATCCTGACCAGTAAAACATTTCTACTGTCTTCAACAGATATCCTGACCAGTAAAACATTTCTACTGGCGTCGTCTTCAACAGATATCCTGACCAGTAAAACATTTCTACTGGCGTCGTCTTCAACAGATATCCTGACCAGTAAAACATTTCTACTGGCGTCGTCTTCAACAGATATCCTGACCAGTAAAACATTTCTACTGGCGTCGTCTTCAACAGATATCCTGACCAGTAAAACATTTCTACTGTCTTCAACAGATATCCTGACCAGTAAAACATTTCTACTGGCGTCGTCTTCAACAGATATCCTGACCAGTAAAACATTTCTACTGTCTTCAACAGATATCCTGACCAGTAAAACATTTCTACTGTCTTCAACAGATATCCTGACCAGTAAAACATTTCTACTGTCTTCAACAGATATCCTGACCAGTAAAACATTTCTACTAGCGTCGTCTTCAACAGATATCCTGACCAGTAAAACATTTCTACTGTCTTCAACAGATATCCTGACCAGTAAAACATTTCTACTGGCGTCGTCTTCAACAGATATCCTGACCAGTAAAACATTTCTACTGGCGTCGTCTTCAACAGATATCCTGACCAGTAAAACATTTCTACTGTCTTCAACAGATATCCTGACCAGTAAAACATTTCTACTGTCTTCAACAGATATCCTGACCAGTAAAACATTTCTACTGGCGTCGTCTTCAACAGATATCCTGACCAGTAAAACATTTCTACTGTCTTCAACAGATATCCTGACCAGTGAAACATTTCTACTGTCTTCAACAGATATCCTGACCAGTAAAACATTTCTACTGTCTTCAACAGATATCCTGACCAGTAAAACATTTCTACTGTCTTCAACAGATATCCTGACCAGTAAAACATTTCTACTAGCGTCGTCTTCAACAGATATCCTGACCAGTAAAACATTTCTACTGGCGTCGTCTTCAACAGATAACCTGACCAGTAAAACATTTCTACTGGCGTCGTCTTCAACAGATAACCTGACCAGTAAAACATTTCTACTGGCGTCGTCTTCAACAGATATCCTGACCAGTAAAACATTTCTACTGGCGTCGTCTTCAACAGATAACCTGACCAGTAAAACATTTCTACTGGCGTCGTCTTCAACAGATATCCTGACCAGTAAAACATTTCTACTGTCTTCAACAGATATCCTGACCAGTAAAACATTTCTACTGTCTTCAACAGATATCCTGACCAGTAAAACATTTCTACTGTCTTCAACAGATATCCTGACCAGTAAAACATTTCTACTGTCTTCAACAGATATCCTGACCAGTAAAACATTTCTACTGGCGTCGTCTTCAACAGATATCCTGACCAGTAAAACATTTCTACTGGCGTCGTCTTCAACAGATATCCTGACCAGTAAAACATTTCTACTGTCTTCAACAGATATCCTGACCAGTAAAACATTTCTACTGGCGTCGTCTTCAACAGATATCCTGACCAGTAAAACATTTCTACTGTCTTCAACAGATATCCTGACCAGTAAAACATTTCTACTGGCGTCGTCTTCAACAGATATCCTGACCAGTAAAACATTTCTACTGGCGTCGTCTTCAACAGATATCCTGACCAGTAAAACATTTCTACTGGCGTCGTCTTCAACAGATATCCTGACCAGTAAAACATTTCTACTGGCGTCGTCTTCAACAGATATCCTGACCAGTAAAACATTTCTACTGTCTTCAACAGATATCCTGACCAGTAAAACATTTCTACTGGCGTCGTCTTCAACAGATATCCTGACCAGTAAAACATTTCTACTGTCTTCAACAGATATCCTGACCAGTAAAACATTTCTACTGTCTTCAACAGATATCCTGACCAGTAAAACATTTCTACTGTCTTCAACAGATATCCTGACCAGTAAAACATTTCTACTAGCGTCGTCTTCAACAGATATCCTGACCAGTAAAACATTTCTACTGTCTTCAACAGATATCCTGACCAGTAAAACATTTCTACTGGCGTCGTCTTCAACAGATATCCTGACCAGTAAAACATTTCTACTGGCGTCGTCTTCAACAGATATCCTGACCAGTAAAACATTTCTACTGTCTTCAACAGATATCCTGACCAGTAAAACATTTCTACTGTCTTCAACAGATATCCTGACCAGTAAAACATTTCTACTGGCGTCGTCTTCAACAGATATCCTGACCAGTAAAACATTTCTACTGTCTTCAACAGATATCCTGACCAGTGAAACATTTCTACTGTCTTCAACAGATATCCTGACCAGTAAAACATTTCTACTGTCTTCAACAGATATCCTGACCAGTAAAACATTTCTACTGTCTTCAACAGATATCCTGACCAGTAAAACATTTCTACTAGCGTCGTCTTCAACAGATATCCTGACCAGTAAAACATTTCTACTGGCGTCGTCTTCAACAGATAACCTGACCAGTAAAACATTTCTACTGGCGTCGTCTTCAACAGATAACCTGACCAGTAA
This sequence comes from Oncorhynchus mykiss, assembly GCF_013265735.2. Lineage (NCBI taxonomy): Eukaryota > Metazoa > Chordata > Actinopteri > Salmoniformes > Salmonidae > Oncorhynchus > Oncorhynchus mykiss. Next base: position 84,613,979 of record NC_048574.1, read on the forward strand.
AACATTTCTACTGGCGTCGTCTTCAACAGATATCCTGACCAGTAAAACATTTCTACTGGCGTCGTCTTCAACAGATAACCTGACCAGTAAAACATTTCTACTGGCGTCGTCTTCAACAGATATCCTGACCAGTAAAACATTTCTACTGTCTTCAACAGATATCCTGACCAGTAAAACATTTCTACTGTCTTCAACAGATATCCTGACCAGTAAAACATTTCTACTGTCTTCAACAGATATCCTGACCAGTAAAACATTTCTACTGTCTTCAACAGATATCCTGACCAGTGAAACATTTCTACTGTCTTCAACAGATATCCTGACCAGTAAAACATTTCTACTAGCGTCGTCTTCAACAGATATCCTGACCAGTAAAACATTTCTACTGGCGTCGTCTTCAACAGATATCCTGACCAGTAAAACATTTCTACTGTCTTCAACAGATATCCTGACCAGTAAAACATTTCTACTGTCTTCAACAGATATCCTGACCAGTAAAACATTTCTACTGGCGTCGTCTTCAACAGATATCCTGACCAGTAAAACATTTCTACTAGCGTCGTCTTCAACAGATACCCTGACCAGTAAAACATTTCTACTGGCGTCGTCTTCAACAGATATCCTGACCAGTAAAACATTTCTACTGGCGTCGTCTTCAACAGATAACCTGACCAGTAAAACATTTCTACTGTCTTCAACAGATATCCTGACCAGTAAAACATTTCTACTGTCTTCAACAGATATCCTGACCAGTAAAACATTTCTACTGTCTTCAACAGATACCCTGACCAGTAAAACATTTCTACTGTCTTCAACAGATACCCTGACCAGTAAAACATTTCTACTGGCGTCGTCTTCAACAGATAACCTGACCAGTAAAACATTTCTACTGTCTTCAACAGATACCCTGACCAGTAAAACATTTCTACTGTCTTCAACAGATATCCTGACCAGTAAAACATTTCTACTGGCGTCGTCTTCAACAGATATCCTGACCAGTAAAACATTTCTACTGGCGTCCTCTTCAACAGATATTATTTTTACTGGTCAGGATTTCAACTGGCGTCGTCTTCAACAGATATCCTGACCAGTAAAACATTTCTACTGTCTTCAACAGATATCCTGACCAGTAAAACATTTATACTGTCTTCAACAGATATCCTGACCAGTAAAACATTTCTACTGTCTTCAACAGATATCCTGACCAGTAAAACATTTCTACTGGCGTCGTCTTCAACAGATATCCTGACCAGTAAAACATTTCTACTGTCTTCAACAGATATCCTGACCAGTAAAACATTTCTACTGTCTTCAACAGATATCCTGACCAGTAAAACATTTCTACTGGCGTCGTCTTCAACAGATATCCTGACCAGTAAAACATTTCTACTAGCGTCGTCTTCAACAGATATCCTGACCAGTAAAACATTTCTACTGTCTTCAACAGATATCCTGACCAGTAAAACATTTCTATTAGCGTCGTCTTCAACAGATATCCTGACCAGTAAAACATTTCTACTGTCTTCAACAGATATCCTGACCAGTAAAACATTTCTACTGTCTTCAACAGATATCCTGACCAGTAAAACATTTCTACTGGCGTCGTCTTCAACAGATATCCTGACCAGTAAAACATGTCTACTAGCGTCGTCTTCAACAGATATCCTGACCAGTAAAACATTTCTACTGTCTTCAACAGATATCCTGACCAGTAAAACATTTCTATTAGCGTCGTCTTCAACAGATATCCTGACCAGTAAAACATTTCTACTGTCTTCAACAGATATCCTGACCAGTAAAACATTTCTACTGTCTTCAACAGATATCCTGACCAGTAAAACATTTCTACTGGCGTCGTCTTCAACAGATATCCTGACCAGTAAAACATTTCTACTGGCGTCGTCTTCAACAGATATCCTGACCAGTAAAACATTTCTACTGGCGTCATCTTCAACAGATATCCTGACCAGTAAAACATTTCTACTGTCTTCAACAGATATCCTGACCAGTAAAACATTTCTACTGGCGTCGTCTTCAACAGATATCCTGACCAGTAAAACATTTCTACTGGCGTCGTCTTCAACAGATATCCTGACCAGTAAAACATTTCTACTGGCGTCGTCTTCAACAGATATCCTGACCAGTAAAACATTTCTACTGTCTTCAACAGATATCCTGACCAGTAAAACATTTCTACTGGCGTCGTCTTCAACAGATATCCTGACCAGTAAAACATTTCTACTAGCGTCGTCTTCAACAGATATCCTGACCAGTAAAACATTTCTACTGTCTTCAACAGATATCCTGACCAGTAAAACATTTCTACTGGCGTCGTCTTCAACAGATATCCTGACCAGTAAAACATTTCTACTGGCGTCGTCTTCAACAGATATCCTGACCAGTAAAACATTTCTACTGGCGTCGTCTTCAACAGATATCCTGACCAGTAAAACATTTCTACTAGCGTCGTCTTCAACAGATATCCTGACCAGTAAAACATTTCTACTAGCGTCGTCTTCAACAGATATCCTGACCAGTAAAACATTTCTACTGGCGTCGTCTTCAACAGATATCCTGACCAGTAAAACATTTCTACTGGCGTCGTCTTCAACAGATATCCTGACCAGTAAAACATTTCTACTGGCGTCGTCTTCAACAGATATCCTGACCAGTAAAACATTTCTACTGTCTTCAACAGATATCCTGACCAGTAAAACATTTCTACTGTCTTCAACAGATATCCTGACCAGTAAAACATTTCTACTGTCTTCAACAGATATCCTGACCAGTAAAACATTTCTATTAGCGTCGTCTTCAACAGATATCCTGACCAGTAAAACATTTCTACTGGCGTCGTCTTCAACAGATATCCTGACCAGTAAAACATTTCTACTGTCTTCAACAGATATCCTGACCAGTAAAACATTTCTACTGGCGTCGTCTTCAACAGATATCCTGACCAGTAAAACATTTCTACTGTCTTCAACAGATATCCTGACCAGTAAAACATTTCTACTGGCGTCGTCTTCAACAGATACCCTGACCAGTAAAACATTTCTACTGGCGTCGTCTTCAACAGATATCCTGACCAGTAAAACATTTCTACTGGCGTCGTCTTCAACAGATATCCTGACCAGTGAAACATTTCTACTGGCGTCGTCTTCAACAGATAACCTGACCAGTAAAACATTTCTACTGTCTTCAACAGATATCCTGACCAGTAAAACATTTCTACTGTCTTCAACAGATATCCTGACCAGTGAAACATTTCTACTGTCTTCAACAGATATCCTGACCAGTAAAACATTTCTACTGTCTTCAACAGATATCCTGACCAGTGAAACATTTCTACTGTCTTCAACAGATATCCTGACCAGTAAAACATTTCTACTGTCTTCAACAGATATCCTGACCAGTAAAACATTTCTACTGGCGTCGTCTTCAACAGATATCCTGACCAGTAAAACATTTCTACTGGCGACGTCTTCAACAGATATCCTGACCAGTAAAACATTTCTACTGTCTTCAACAGATATCCTGACCAGTAAAACATTTCTACTGTCTTCAACAGATATCCTGACCAGTAAAACATTTCTACTGGCGTCGTCTTCAACAGATAACCTGACCAGTAAAACATTTCTACTGTCTTCAACAGATATCCTGACCAGTAAAACATTTCTACTGGCGTCGTCTTCAACAGATATCCTGACCAGTAAAACATTTCTACTGGCGTCGTCTTCAACAGATATCCTGACCAGTAAAACATTTCTACTGTCTTCAACAGATATCCTGACCAGTAAAACATTTCTACTAGCGTCGTCTTCAACAGATATCCTGACCAGTAAAACATTTCTACTGTCTTCAACAGATATCCTGACCAGTAAAACATTTCTACTGTCTTCAACAGATATCCTGACCAGTAAAACATTTCTACTGGCGTCGTCTTCAACAGATATCCTGACCAGTAAAACATTTCTACTGGCGTCGTCTTCAACAGATATCCTGACCAGTAAAACATTTCTACTGTCTTCAACAGATATCCTGACCAGTAAAACATTTCTACTGGCGTCGTCTTCAACAGATATCCTGACCAGTAAAACATTTCTACTGGCGTCGTCTTCAACAGATATCCTGACCAGTAAAACATTTCTACTGGCGTCGTCTTCAACAGATATCCTGACCAGTAAAACATTTCTACTAGCGTCGTCTTCAACAGATATCCTGACCAGTAAAACATTTCTACTGGCGTCGTCTTCAACAGATATCCTGACCAGTAAAACATTTCTACTAGCGTCGTCTTCAACAGATATCCTGACCAGTAAAACATTTCTACTAGCGTCGTCTTCAACAGATATCCTGACCAGTAAAACATTTCTACTAGCGTCGTCTTCAACAGATATCCTGACCAGTAAAACATTTCTACTGTCTTCAACAGATATCCTGACCAGTAAAACATTTCTACTGGCGTCGTCTTCAACAGATATCCTGACCAGTAAAACATTTCTACTGTCTTCAACAGATATCCTGACCAGTAAAACATTTCTACTGGCGTCGTCTTCAACAGATATCCTGACCAGTAAAACATTTCTACTGGCGTCGTCTTCAACAGATATCCTGACCAGTAAAACATTTCTACTGGCGTCGTCTTCAACAGATATCCTGACCAGTAAAACATTTCTACTGTCTTCAACAGATATCCTGACCAGTAAAACATTTCTACTGTCTTCAACAGATATCCTGACCAGTAAAACATTTCTACTGGCGTCGTCTTCAACAGATATCCTGACCAGTAAAACATTTCTACTAGCGTCGTCTTCAACAGATATCCTGACCAGTAAAACATTTCTACTGTCTTCAACAGATATCCTGACCAGTAAAACATTTCTACTGGCGTCGTCTTCAACAGATACCCTGACCAGTAAAACATTTCTACTGGCGTCGTCTTCAACAGATATCCTGACCAGTAAAACATTTCTACTGTCTTCAACAGATATCCTGACCAGTAAAACATTTCTACTGTCTTCAACAGATATCCTGACCAGTAAAACATTTCTACTAGCGTCGTCTTCAACAGATATCCTGACCAGTAAAACATTTCTACTGGCGTCGTCTTCAACAGATATCCTGACCAGTAAAACATTTCTACTGGCGTCGTCTTCAACAGATATCCTGACCAGTAAAACATTTCTACTGTCTTCAACAGATATCCTGACCAGTAAAACATTTCTACTGTCTTCAACAGATATCCTGACCAGTGAAACATTTCTACTGTCTTCAACAGATATCCTGACCAGTAAAACATTTCTACTAGCGTCGTCTTCAACAGATATCCTGACCAGTAAAACATTTCTACTAGCGTCGTCTTCAACAGATATCCTGACCAGTAAAACATTTCTACTAGCGTCGTCTTCAACAGATATCCTGACCAGTAAAACATTTCTACTGTCTTCAACAGATATCCTGACCAGTAAAACATTTCTACTGTCTTCAACAGATATCCTGACCAGTAAAACATTTCTACTGTCTTCAACAGATATCCTGACCAGTAAAACATTTCTACTGTCTTCAACAGATATCCTGACCAGTAAAACATTTCTACTGGCGTCGTCTTCAACAGATACCCTGACCAGTAAAACATTTCTACTGGCGTCGTCTTCAACAGATATCCTGACCAGTAAAACATTTCTACTGGCGTCGTCTTCAACAGATATCCTGACCAGTAAAACATTTCTACTGGCGTCGTCTTCAACAGATATCCTGACCAGTAAAACATTTCTACTAGCGTCGTCTTCAACAGATATCCTGACCAGTAAAACATTTCTACTGTCTTCAACAGATATCCTGACCAGTAAAACATTTCTACTGTCTTCAACAGATATCCTGACCAGTGAAACATTTCTACTGTCTTCAACAGATATCCTGACCAGTAAAACATTTCTACTGGCGTCGTCTTCAACAGATATCCTGACCAGTAAAACATTTCTACTGGCGTCGTCTTCAACAGATAACCTGACCAGTAAAACATTTCTACTGGCGTCGTCTTCAACAGATATCCTGACCAGTAAAACATTTCTACTGGCGTCGTCTTCAACAGATATCCTGACCAGTAAAACATTTCTACTGTCTTCAACAGATATCCTGACCAGTGAAACATTTCTACTGTCTTCAACAGATATCCTGACCAGTAAAACATTTCTACTGGCGTCGTCTTCAACAGATAACCTGACCAGTAAAACATTTCTACTGGCGTCGTCTTCAACAGATATCCTGACCAGTAAAACATTTCTACTGGCGTCGTCTTCAACAGATAACCTGACCAGTAAAACATTTCTACTGGCGTCGTCTTCAACAGATATCCTGACCAGTAAAACATTTCTACTGGCGTCGTCTTCAACAGATATCCTGACCAGTAAAACATTTCTACTGTCTTCAACAGATATCCTGACCAGTGAAACATTTCTACTGTCTTCAACAGATATCCTGACCAGTGAAACATTTCTACTGGCGTCGTCTTCAACAGATATCCTGACCAGTAAAACATTTCTACTGGCGTCGTCTTCAACAGATATCCTGACCAGTAAAACATTTCTACTGTCTTCAACAGATATCCTGACCAGTAAAACATTTCTACTGTCTTCAACAGATATCCTGACCAGTAAAACATTTCTACTGGCGTCGTCTTCAACAGATATCCTGACCAGTAAAACATTTCTACTGTCTTCAACAGATATCCTGACCAGTAAAACATTTCTACTAGCGTCGTCTTCAACAGATATCCTGACCAGTAAAACATTTCTACTGTCTTCAACAGATATCCTGACCAGTAAAACATTTCTACTAGCGTCGTCTTCAACAGATATCCTGACCAGTAAAACATTTCTACTAGCGTCGTCTTCAACAGATATCCTGACCAGTAAAACATTTCTACTGTCTTCAACAGATATCCTGACCAGTAAAACATTTCTACTGGCGTCGTCTTCAACAGATATCCTGACCAGTAAAACATTTCTACTGTCTTCAACAGATATCCTGACCAGTAAAACATTTCTACTGTCTTCAACAGATATCCTGACCAGTAAAACATTTCTACTGTCTTCAACAGATATCCTGACCAGTAAAACATTTCTACTGGCGTCGTCTTCAACAGATATCCTGACCAGTAAAACATTTCTACTGTCTTCAACAGATATCCTGACCAGTAAAACATTTCTACTGTCTTCAACAGATATCCTGACCAGTAAAACATTTCTACTGGCGTCGTCTTCAACAGATATCCTGACCAGTAAAACATTTCTACTGTCTTCAACAGATATCCTGACCAGTAAAACATTTCTACTGGCGTCGTCTTCAACAGATATCCTGACCAGTAAAACATTTCTACTGGCGTCGTCTTCAACAGATATCCTGACCAGTAAAACATTTCTACTGGCGTCGTCTTCAACAGATATCCTGACCAGTAAAACATTTCTACTGTCTTCAACAGATATCCTGACCAGTAAAACATTTCTACTGTCTTCAACAGATATCCTGACCAGTAAAACATTTCTACTGTCTTCAACAGATATCCTGACCAGTAAAACATTTCTACTGGCGTCGTCTTCAACAGATATCCTGACCAGTAAAACATTTCTATTAGCGTCGTCTTCAACAGATATCCTGACCAGTAAAACATTTCTACTGTCTTCAACAGATATCCTGACCAGTAAAACATTTCTACTGGCGTCGTCTTCAACAGATATCCTGACCAGTAAAACATTTCTACTAGCGTCGTCTTCAACAGATATCCTGACCAGTAAAACATTTCTACTGGCGTCGTCTTCAACAGATATCCTGACCAGTAAAACATTTCTACTGTCTTCAACAGATATCCTGACCAGTAAAACATTTCTACTGTCTTCAACAGATATCCTGACCAGTAAAACATTTCTACTGGCGTCGTCTTCAACAGATATCCTGACCAGTAAAACATTTCTACTGGCGTCGTCTTCAACAGATATCCTGACCAGTAAAACATTTCTACTGGCGTCGTCTTCAACAGATAACCTGACCAGTAAAACATTTCTACTGGCGTCGTCTTCAACAGATATCCTGACCAGTAAAACATTTCTACTGGCGTCGTCTTCAACAGATATCCTGACCAGTAAAACATTTCTACTGGCGTCGTCTTCAACAGATATCCTGACCAGTAAAACATTTCTACTGTCTTCAACAGATATCCTGACCAGTAAAACATTTCTACTGTCTTCAACAGATATCCTGACCAGTAAAACATTTCTACTGGTGTCGTCTTCAACAGATATCCTGACCAGTAAAACATTTCTACTGGCGTCGTCTTCAACAGATATCCTGACCAGTAAAACATTTCTACTGTCTTCAACAGATATCCTGACCAGTAAAACATTTCTATTAGCGTCGTCTTCAACAGATATCCTGACCAGTAAAACATTTCTACTGTCTTCAACAGATATCCTGACCAGTAAAACATTTCTACTGGCGTCGTCTTCAACAGATAACCTGACCAGTAAAACATTTCTACTGGCGTCGTCTTCAACAGATATCCTGACCAGTAAAACATTTCTACTGTCTTCAACAGATATCCTGACCAGTAAAACATTTCTACTGTCTTCAACAGATATCCTGACCAGTAAAACATTTCTACTGTCTTCAACAGATATCCTGACCAGTAAAACATTTCTACTGGCGTCGTCTTCAACAGATATCCTGACCAGTAAAACATTTCTACTGTCTTCAACAGATATCCTGACCAGTAAAACATTTCTACTGTCTTCAACAGATATCCTGACCAGTAAAACATTTCTACTGTCTTCAACAGATATCCTGACCAGTAAAACATTTCTACTGGCGTCGTCTTCAACAGATATCCTGACCAGTAAAACATTTCTACTGTCTTCAACAGATATCCTGACCAGTAAAACATTTCTACTGTCTTCAACAGATATCCTGACCAGTAAAACATTTCTACTGGCGTCGTCTTCAACAGATATCCTGACCAGTAAAACATTTCTACTGTCTTCAACAGATATCCTGACCAGTAAAACATTTCTACTGGCGTCGTCTTCAACAGATATCCTGACCAGTAAAACATTTCTACTGGCGTCGTCTTCAACAGATATCCTGACCAGTAAAACATTTCTACTGTCTTCAACAGATATCCTGACCAGTAAAACATTTCTACTGTCTTCAACAGATATCCTGACCAGTAAAACATTTCTACTGTCTTCAACAGATATCCTGACCAGTAAAACATTTCTACTGTCTTCAACAGATATCCTGACCAGTAAAACATTTCTACTGGCGTCGTCTTCAACAGATATCCTGACCAGTAAAACATTTCTACTAGCGTCGTCTTCAACAGATATCCTGACCAGTAAAACATTTCTACTGTCTTCAACAGATATCCTGACCAGTAAAACATTTCTACTGGCGTCGTCTTCAACAGATATCCTGACCAGTAAAACATTTCTACTGGCGTCGTCTTCAACAGATATCCTGACCAGTAAAACATTTCTACTGTCTTCAACAGATATCCTGACCAGTAAAACATTTCTACTGTCTTCAACAGATATCCTGACCAGTAAAACATTTCTACTGGCGTCGTCTTCAACAGATATCCTGACCAGTAAAACATTTCTACTGTCTTCAACAGATATCCTGACCAGTAAAACATTTCTACTGTCTTCAACAGATATCCTGACCAGTAAAACATTTCTACTGGCGTCGTCTTCAACAGATATCCTGACCAGTAAAACATTTCTACTGTCTTCAACAGATATCCTGACCAGTAAAACATTTCTACTGGCGTCGTCTTCAACAGATATCCTGACCAGTAAAACATTTCTACTGGCGTCGTCTTCAACAGATATCCTGACCAGTAAAACATTTCTACTGGCGTCGTCTTCAACAGATATCCTGACCAGTAAAACATTTCTACTAGCGTCGTCTTCAACAGATATCCTGACCAGTAAAACATTTCTACTGTCTTCAACAGATATCCTGACCAGTAAAACATTTCTACTGTCTTCAACAGATATCCTGACCAGTAAAACATTTCTACTGGCGTCGTCTTCAACAGATATCCTGACCAGTAAAACATTTCTACTGGCGTCGTCTTCAACAGATATCCTGACCAGTAAAACGTATAAATCGTATATAATGGTATATAATGGTATATCATGGTATTAAATTGTATGTAATGGTATATAATGGTATTAAATGGTATGTAATGGTATATAATGGTATATAATGGTATATGGCGGTATATAATGGTATATAATGGTATTAAATGGTATTAAATGGTATTAAATGGTATATAATGGTATATCATGGTATTAAATTGTATGTAATGGTATATAATGGTATTAAATGGTATGTAATGGTATTAAATGGTATATAATGGTATATGGCAGTATATAATGGTATATAATGGTATATGATGGTATATAATGGTATATAATGGTATATAATGGTATATGATGGTATATAATGGTATATCATGGTATATAATGGTATATGATGGTATATAATGGTATATAATGGTATATGAAGGTATATAATGGTATATCATGGTATATAATGGTATATAATGGTATATCATGGTATATAATGGTATATGATGGTATATAATGGTATATGATGGTATATAATGGTATATAATGGTATATGGCGGTATATAATGGTATATAATGGTATTAAATCGTATGTAATGGTATATAATGGTATAGAATGGTATATGATGGTATATAATGGTTTATGGCGGTATATAATGGTATATAATGGTATTAAATCGTATGTAATGGTATATAATGGTATATAATGGTATTAAATCGTATGTAATGGTATATCATGGTATATCATGGTATATAATGGTATATGATGGTATATAATGGTATATAATGGTATATGATGG